>NC_143194.1:30768787-31071818 GCF_051530095.1 Phoenix dactylifera
CTTAATCTTTCATAAAATCTGACTCCACAACAATCAAAGCAATTATATAAACATTGTTTACTTTAACAAATAATAGGTTCAATATGATAGTATGGAACACAATTAAAGAAAGCTTAAAAAATAAAAAATAAAAATCATAGATATAATTGGAAAACTATGACAACTGACAAAAGAGACTATATGACAGAATTTAAAATCTGACCTAGATTGTATTTTTAATGCAATCAAGCAAAGCTTTTGTTTATGTAATTCACATTTAATAGGAAACCTACCTCTTCAACTATAGTTGCAATTTTTTCTGATGCTTTAGTCACGCTTTCGACCGAATTGCCTTCAATAACTACAGAAAGTGTCTTATTAGTATCATTTTACCTTGTGAAGCAAAAGCTAATATAAAAAAGTAATAAGTAATCTTATATCATTAAAAATACCAAATCATTCTATTTGATATGCAAAATCAACACCAAACTCTTTATTCATTTGATAAACTGCGTATCAAGAACCTTCACAACTCATATGATAGACATGGACAAAATCAAATAAAGAAAAAACTGGATAGTGCATGAACTGAAGAAGAAAATATTGCCAATAAAACATAACTCAGATGCTCAAAAAATATGAATTCTCTAAATATTTTAATATTTTATCTCAATATTTAAAATCTGATGATATATGACACAAAGTTACACAAGGACAATTAATCTTGATTTGTTCTGTCCAATAATTTCACAAAGTTGGTTATACGTCACATTAGATTTCTCTATATGCAAGATGATGCAAAGCAAAATTTTAGTAGCCAAGGCTAACAAACACCAAGATGGATAATGAAATTATTATCCTGTTAAGATGATAGCCACTTGGGACAAGTAGCTGCCTAGGCTTAGGCGGTCCCTATGTTGTCGCACCAAGGAACCAGCCACCTAAATTGACCCTCTGTGAGGATCAGATGGCTAGCAGGTGCAAAAGTGTAACAACTAAAGACCTCATCCAAAAAGGCTAGCCAAAAGTTATTATTTTGGGATCCTTAGCCTTATATCAGAACCTGCAATCTTCCCATGGCACAGCCAGTGTAGAACTAAACACGTACCTACAACACACTCTTCCAATTTAACGCTAGTGTCCTTGCCCAGCTAAATCATAAAGACCAATCATAATCACTATGATCGGCTTATGGACAGCCCAACAAGGCCCATGCTATAGTGTCCCCCTGTCCATATGGATTATGCGCCAAGTCCCCTATGATACCATGTGCTATGGCCCAGGACCTTACCCATAAAGGTTAGCCAGAAGTTATTATTTACAATCCTTGGCCCTGTTTAAATATCCAACAACAACCAATGTGGGTCTAGACACGCCCCCACATGGGTCCTGATATATAGTGGCCCGCTTAGATGTCGGTAGCTCTAATGAGTAGGTTTGAACTCTTGGTTAAGTATCTTGGAAGAGAAAAATGCAAAATATTGTTGCTCGTGTAAGTGCAAAGACTACATACCAAACCAAAAAATCACATGCAACTACTAAGTCATGATCGAAAGCTTTATTAACTAGATAAGAATCTGGATCAAACCGCTAGCAACATTGTTTTATGATAATTAGGTACAGGAATTTCAAGAGTAACAAAGCATATTAAACTTGAATCCATTTCAAGAAAAGTACAGAAATCTTGGCCTCATATATCAAGTATGTCAATCAACTATCGATATGTTCACTGAAAGTACATGAGGGATCCGGTTACTTAAGAAAACAGCTACAATACTATGCATTCATGCAATCAATGCTTGAGTTGTATGACCTAAATATGACAAAATGGGCTAGGTGGCCCATTTTAACCTTTGATCCAACTGGGTAATCCCAAACTAAAATTTGATGGATGAAATGCCAAATCTAATACATCTAGAGACCAGGATGTCATGGTATTCTATCAAGAAGAACTGTACAAACCTGTAAGATGACCCGGTTTATAAGCTTTTCTCAAATGGAATTGGTACTAGCTGAGCTTGTTTCCCTGTAATAGCATCTAACATTGGGTATACCTCATAGTTTCAAAGTTTCACTAGTTTAGTGGCTTCTTTCAACAAATTTTTTGCCCATCTCTATATATAATGAGAACTTCTAGAGTTGGCTGCACAAAGCTGGACTCCACAGGTGAAGCCAATGTGGGGTCCGCATCTTAAATAAATAAAAGAAAAAGACTGGACTCCGTAGATGAAGCCGTTATGGACCCGCACCTTAAATACACTAGAGAAAGGGGGGAAACATCCGCACATTCCACATATTGCTCCTTCGCCATGAATCTTCGTTTTCTTTCTATCCTAGAAATTGACTTTTCTAAACTTCTCAGCAGACTTAAAATTTGCATCTTTCTAAAATATAAAAAATCCCTATATATAATGGAACTCCATGACATGCTGAAACTGGACTCCATCAATGCCATGCCTCACTAAAAGATGCTAGAGGGGGCTAAATTATCCATGCATCTCATGTATTGCATTTTTCTTTTTCAGTTTCTACTATGAATCCTAATTTTCTTTCTATCTTAAAAATCATTAGTTTTTTTAAACATCTCAATGGATTTAATTTTATTTTTTAATAAATTGAACTTTCTAAAACAAAATAATAAACAGATCATAATCGTTCATATTTTAAGATTTTCAATATACATATACATGTATGTATATGTACATCTATGTATATATACACATATATATAAAATATGTGTGTATACGTATATACAGATATACACATATAAAGACATACATAATATTATATAAATATGCACTCTCGCGTGCATGGCATGTACTAGATGCTGGTGCTACATAATGAGAAGAAACCTATGAAGCATGGACACGGATATGAGATGTGGATACAACATGATACAGATAATGCCAAAACATTAAATCTTGCAAAAGTAGGATACAATACAGCTATAAATCAAGGAATATATATACAGCAGATGTACATGATACATACATACAAAAAATATATATATGTATGTAAAAAAGAATCTATAAACCATAGTGGGCTACCAAAATAATATAGTTCACATTTTATATGATAGCATGAATTTTACAAAGTCATTATTTAGCTATCATTCAAATCCATAGATCGTATCCATATTTTATATTTTAAATTAATAGCATAAACTACAAAATTGACCCTCTTTATCGTTTTTGGAGGTTCCCAAAAAGTATCTAAAGTGTACCCAAGAAATAACCTGAGTGTTTATTTTAATTCTGAAAATAGGATACTTAATACAAGTGTCAGATACATATCTAACAAAAATCAGTATCAAATATGTATTTGATACGGACATGATGTGTGATTTGAAGTATCCATGCTTCGTAGGATATAACGCACATCGCAAGTTTAATTAATGTTTGAGGCTACATATATTTGGTATACTCCCCCTAATAATCATAAGTTGCTTAAGTAATCAAAAATTGAGCCCCTTCACATCGTCATAGATCAATTTATTAGGTATGACCCTTTTACTTAAAGAGTGTAGGATTATTAATGATGAAGATAATGAGAATAAAATGTTGGTCTAAAATCTGAAAATGACATAAATATTGTTCAATTGTAAGTTTTCTAAAAATAATTCAAAAAAATATAATTGATGTATTAAGTTGAAAGGAAGTTCAGAGGACTCCATGTGATTTAAATCTCCAAAAATCATGAAGCGTATAACAAAACCCTTATGCAATTATTTGCATTGTAGTCGAGATAGTAAAGGTTTACATCCTTACCAATACAATTGTCCTCCTTTGATGATGGGAATATAATTTTCACTGCCAACTCTCCCTCAATTTGTGTTTGCACAGAGCCCCTGAAAGCAGAATACTTTGAGAGTTCATGTTCTATAACAATCATATATTTTCAAATGTACAGATTTGGAGCGAAAGCATTCTCAAAAACAATATTTTTCTTGAAAAAAGAAAATAACATTGTCGAGCTATACCCTTTTCCTTTTATGAAATGAATCAAAGAAGAATCTACCTGCGGATAAAAATCCAAAGATAAGCAATGAGTCAATTATATCATGGAAAATATCAAAGTAAATCCTATATAAGCTAGTAAGTCACATATCATAGCAAAAGCAATAGCAAAATGCCGGTGCTTAATTTGGGATACAACTGCCACATAGGCAAACATGAAACTTCATAACACGATACGATAATCGGACAGATCAAAGCAATCTGAATGAAGCAAATCAAATGAACCCAATTGTAGTCAGAATTCTTGAAGTGACAATTGGTAAAGTAAAAGAGAGAGAGAGAGAGAGAGAGAGAGAGAGAAATCCTTTTTACTGAACATTTTAACAGAAACAAGTAGAACTTATTTGTTAAAATGTTCAAGAAAAAAGTCTGTGAAGTTATATTGTTAACTTCAACATATAAAAGTAACCCTATTTACATGGGTTCCCACTAATTGAATATAGTACAATCCAACAGGTCCTGGAAGTTTTCCTACGACTAGTCTAAGCCTATAGATAAGCCTTCTATATGGTTATTAATCATTAATTAATATTATTGGCATATTTTAAAGATTAAAGAATATCGAAGATTACAGATTTTGGAGTAGCGAATTTAGGAAATGCAAGACAGTTGGACTGAGATAGGTTAAACACAGTATAGGAACAAAAACGATGTGACGAGGAAGACCATAAATAAGATACTAAAGGTTTAGGGATAACAAAAGATGAAGGGGTGACAGTAGAACACTCGTATGCAAGAACTGAATAAATTCCGAAGCATGACCTGCAAAGCGAACCCAAATATATGAGAAATACTTGTCCTTTATGCTTAATCATAATAGTAGTGTTTACCAGTTTTACAATAAGCTATACAAGTGATACTACCAATATATGACTTATTTCAAAATCAAATTGGTGACAGTGTTAATACAAGAATCAGATTCTAACATTGGCATATAAGGGACTATTTGTTATGTTGTGTTAGTTTCTAATACAAGAAAACTGGTGAATGCAAAGGTTGATAAGTTTGGAGAATAAGCATCTGATAGTCAGCATATGTATAACCTATATTAGTATTATATTGACATTGGAGATTAAGTTAAGACCAGCAAGTACTAAGGGACTATTAGTTTTATACCAAGTAATCATGCAAATATTAGTATTATATAAGTAAAATCAAAATCAAATTGATTACAATGTTTGGTATTATATTCTAACATCGGCATTTAAGGGAGTATTAGTCATGGCACGATGTTAATTTCTAATACAAGAACTCTGGTGGATGTTTAAGCTTGATAAATTTGGAGAATAAGTGTCCAAAGATATATTGAAGAAATGTCACATGGAATCAAATTTTAATGGGATAAAACAGATGAACCCTACTCAAACAGATAGATATGAATATACTCCATTGATTAATTTCTTCACCTAGAATCTATTATATGAAAAATGCAGAGATAGATGAAGACATGATATGAAGATAAAAAAGGCCAACAAATTTGCAATGTGATTTAGCATTGTGATCACAGAATGCAAATGAAAGTTAAGGGGAACCTAATAATATTTCAGTTATGTTGTATAATCAAAAATTATTAGGCAATAATTGAGATTGATGCATATATGACTACAGATAAAAAAGAATACTATTTTTGGCATCACTATGGAGTGTATAATTAGACAATGCATTGCAGACAGCCAAAGATGTTCAACAAAAGGCAAGGAAGGGCATTGTGGGCAAATAATTCAAATTGTATGGGAAGTTCAAACAAGAATTGGCCAAGAGCCTAGAGAATCTGTATCATAGTTGTAATAATGGCTTCCCAAAAAGGTTGCATAGATAGAGAATTAGATCATCACCGGAACCAAGAGTGAGGGATTTCACAGAAATCACCACAAAATAGATGCAGCAAAGGCATGTCACTAAAAAGGACTAAAACACCAATAGATGCTATGCAGGATCTGTAACGCACTATGCTTTACAGGTAAATTTGGCTTTTTCATTCGAGATCACAAAGCTCATAAAAAAGTAGCATCAAATGCTCTTGGAACTTAGCCTAGTTTGAAGTTCATAATCCATTACTAGCTCTTTTTTACGATTACTGGAATCAGGCCTCATTGCTAATCCATATAGACAGTTATGTTCCGCCGATTGGATGCATAAGTAAATCATCATTCAAAGATAATTTGATCCTGGATAAATAAAACCTTGCAGACATATCCCAGGCAAAATATGCCGGTATAATTATGCACAAGATACCAAAAACGAAACTTAAGCTTTCCTGCAAAGCTTGTGAATGATATTTGCACAAACAAACCTCAACAGAGATAGAATATTTCTCAACTCCACAAGCGAACTCTGCATACTTGTTGGAGCTTGATTCCTGTAAAGTTTCCTCCATAACTTCTTTCTGGCATCTCACCTCATTAGACTTGGAGTCAGTTTCACAGCCACAACTCCCTGGTGCATTCTCTACCTTACATGAAAGTAAAATAGATTATTTTCCTCCTATAAATTCAGATTGACTTATTTACCACACAAGCACTTTGAGTTAGAGATGTTTGCATGCCAGAAATTGGTTCAACCTCACTAACATTTTGAATATCAGCCATACAGGAGGACACATTATTATACATTTCATGGACTTCGCATCGAACATCAGACCTTTCACTACAATCAACCGCATCATATAGATTCTTCCTGAGTTTACTTTTCGACTACTCATACTTACAGTTTCTACATTAAAACTGAAATGACAAAAAACAAAAACAAATATCCAAAATTGCAATTGGATACAGGGAGTGTCCTGTATATTATATTAAATGAAATTTGTCATAAAAATGACAGAGTAAATGTACACGAAAATAAGCAAATGCACTAGTAGCCTTTTACAGTTAAGTAAACTGGACGCCTTGTTTATCTGATCATGTATTATGTGGAACAGATATACGCAAACCCAAAACCCATAAAATTTAGCTTTTTGAACTCAATATGCTGGTTAATGAAAAAAGATTTGCAATCCTAAAACATTTTTTGTGAACTTAATGAATGGACTTTTTTTTTGAAAAATTGATGACGGAGAACAATAATTAGCAGAGGCCTCCAGAAGAACCCTTTACACACAAGGACCTAACATTTTGAAGCATCATACAGATCACTTCAGCTGAACCAGTAAGATGTCTAAGCCTCTAATGTCATTTCAGCAGTGGGTATGAGCATATGTGCTATTTCTGAGTTCTATATGTTATTACCAGAGCACTTGTTGAACAAAACTTCACGAGCTAAAAACAACAGTAAGCCACAAGGTAAAAGAGATAGTTTATGATATTACATCTCTGACCAGAAAGGAATGTATAGGATTCTTACAGAGCATGATTTATCAAGGAAATGAATTACAGGTATGAAATGGTTCTTTAAATATTTAAAAAATGAATTACGTAGTAAATGCATCCTGTCTTAAAATGGTCCAGAAATAAAAACCTGACACAACCACATCCTTTTAAACAAAGAAATTCCAAAAATACAATAGAATTTGTCAGCTCAACTGGCTAGGTAGTTTTGGTAATAGCAACTTTTTTCTGCAGAAACAGTGAAGTTGTTGAACAAGTAGAAATATATACCTATATCACAAATATTATAACAATAATTGCAACCATTCTCAGTTATCTAGTTGATTTGGCCTTGCTAGGTCAAGGTAGGAAGCTCAATATCCAGGCCATAAACAACAGCAAAAGTAACAACTGGTCAATATATAATAAGTGAAGAACAAGGTAGTTTATTAGGAAAGGACTACAGACTGTCCATGTAAATATAGACCCTAAATAAGGATAATGAAAATGAATTCAAAATGTAAAAGAAACCTGACTGCGTGGAGACTGGCCTCCATACAGGCATAGTTGCTTTCTGCTTCTTGTGTTGTCCCATCATATTTGACCTATCCTTGGCCCCACCCACTTTCATAACACAATTTAAACTGTGATCATGGTGAAAACCCTGAAATAGTTAACTTAGGAACTGTCATCAAAAAACATTTTAGATGAAACCTCAATTGCACTAGAATATAGCAACTAGAGTTCTAGACTAAGTCAATAATCAAAAAGTTTGAAAAGAAAAGGCTCTGGAATTTTGTCATTTCTCCTGAACAATTTCAGTCCATCTGCTGGCTGAACCAACCCAAAAGGCTACAATGGATATCTTCGATCGGGTGAAATTAGTCTAGTCTTAGATTGTTTCATGTAAGACTCATGGTTTCTCATCCATGAATCAAATATGTATTATATCAAATAGAATTAACATACACAATCAAGAGAACTTATGTTCATGCTGAAAAATTCCAAAAACATTTTCTAAAGCCACTTTAATAAAGTCACGGTAAGGCCAACAATGTTGTATGCACCGAACTATAGGGGTTAAGAAGGTATCGATAAACAAAAATGACATGGCAGAACAAAAATATTGAGATAGATGTGTTTGGGGATATTTAGTTTACAGAGTAAAGACTATAGTAAAAATTTACAAGGTTCACTGTATAGTGTAATCACTAATATCAACCTGAAACCAGAATAATTTACTTTATAGAGATCATCTACAGAGACTGTGAGGCTGATGGACAAGGGTTTTGGATATAATATTATAGATAACATGGATATAACAAACAGACAATAGTCCATAAATTTGAATGTGGTGTCAGTCTCTGAGACAGGAATTAAGCAATTTCAAGCATCAGTATGGCAAAAGTATAGTTCCATTTGTCAAGCATCTGATTCCTATAGCCCAATTATGACCTTAGCAATCTGAATTCCTTGGAGGGGTAGACTGAGACTAGACCTAACCTTTGATATTTTTCTACACAAAGTGGCTTCCCTAGGATTTGAACTTGTGCCACTGTGCTTGTCAATCTGAGCCTTTGCCATTGAGAGTCTGATTACTAGAAAAAGATTTAGGATTTTCTCACCATTTGAAATTTGGCAATAGCTTATCACATCAAGATAAAGTTAGGCATGTCATAACGATTTATGTTGCGTGTAAAATGAATAGCACAAGTTAAACCGTCAAATTAGTTCACAGAAGCACCTATGAGAACTCATGTTTCTCCTTGTCGATCATCATTTTAGTCATGCATACCTTGCAAAGGTCTTGAAATTATTATAAAGACTATATTCTAGCAAGGAGCTCCGTCAAAAACTGCTTATTAAACATACACATTTAATAAAGATTTGCAAGAGTCATGTTCCTCATGAATAAATATGCAAATGACTTTGACAAATCAAACCACAGAACCTTCGCAGCATGAAGTCTATACAAAGAAGCAAGCATAGGAGACTCAGCCTCGTCTTATAGTTGTGATAACACAAGAACTTAAGAGTATCTAGCCTTATAAATAAAGATAAATATATCTAGTGCTAGTAGATTTAACTTTTTTTTTTTGGTATCAGAATTGATCATCAACCCATCAATTTATATGTATCTCTACATCAAGCACAACAGGAGCCAAACGTAATTATCTTACCGGTAAATTGATACCCTTAGGTTTGTACCAATCAAAAGATCATGAAGTCCTGATATTAAGACAATTACATAAAGATTTTATATAGATACTTATAGTAATAATGAACGGTAGAATCTTCACCGCATATCCACCCCTATTAGGTACAGAATCAAAATTTCTCCACAGGAGTTTCCTTCAGTGAACTACTCTCCAACAATGAGTAACAAACAACTATATAATAGATAGTCCACTGGTGAATAGCAAACTCAAATGTTTATGGAAAAGAATCCAATTTTAGGGTAACAGTTATAATTCAAAGTTTCTTTTTCTTCTTGAACAGTTCATTCTATGGATTCTTTTTCTTTCTTTATAGATAATTCAAGAAAGAGAACACAGTTAAAGAAACCATTACATTAAAGAAACCCGTTTATGGTAACAGGTAGAACTCATAGTTTCTTTTTATTATTGAACACCTCATTCTAGTTTTTTTTTTGTTTGTTTCTTTCTTTATACATAATTCAAGAAACCGAAAACAGTCATTCTGACCTTTACAGCAAAGAAACCAATTCTAAGGGAACAATTATAAGTCATAGTTTTTTTTTTCTTCTCGAACAGCTAGTTCTAGGGTCTCGTTTTCTTCCTTTATTTACAGATAATTCGAGAATTGAAAAAACATGTTTACAAGTAAATTTACGGAAATTTCCACTTAAGCAGCAAATTTGTCCGCCGTGATTTAACAAACTAAAAGAATAATCAATAAAATGAGCAAATATAACCAACTTTGATAAAAGAACTAAACCGAGACAGAAAAAGAAAAGAATCGAACCAAAGAAAAAGAAGAAGAAATCAGAGCTCGAAACCTGAAAGGTAGGGACTTGAAGACGGCACAAAGGATTAGAAAGAACAGTTGGGGCGCATACAAGCTTCAACAGACAATCGACTCTGTGGAAATTTTAGAAAGAATGTAGTAGTAATGAAAAATCAAGAAAACCAACCGAGGAAACCTTCCGCAACGGTGTGATTCGAAGCAAAAGGCCAAATAACGAGAAAGATAAATTTTAGAGAGAGTTTTGGGGGGGGGGGGGTGGTGGGGGGGGGAGAGAGGAGGAGATAGAAAGGTCGAAGAACTAGGGTTTCGTCTTGAGAGGCATTACCTTGAGAAGGAGCTGCGAGCAATCATCTGTATCCGGAGGCGACAGCCCGCTAAACGAACGGCTGCCCCTGCTCTTCTTTCTCGCCGTGACACCGAGTGGTGGGCACGTGCGACCCCAAGAAAGAGCAGCGCGCGGCCGGGATGACGTGCGCATAGTAGGACTGTTTAAATAGGTGTCCAATATCCGGCCAAATGGGTCGGGTCGGGTCTCAAGACCCGACCCAATTCGGTTTGCCGTTCGGATTCTAATTTTAAACTTAGATCCGACCCAATTGAAAATCGGATCGGGTCGAATCGGGCCTACAACTATAATTTTGAACTCAACGGATCATTTATGTCGAGTCAGATCGGGTTGGATCTGAGTCGGAACTGAATTTGAACCGAATCTGGGTGGGATCCAAAGCTTTTTTTTCTACAGAATTTTCAATACAATCTCTTAAAGATATTCAAACAGGATCTAAAAAAAAATTATCTTTTTTAAAACTCTACTAGAATTGGGTCTTGGATCCTGTACTCTCCCACTCCCTTGCTCACTCCTTTGGTCCTAGGTCATCATACTTGATAACGTGGGAAGTTTCCAAGGCAACCATGCGTTTACTAGGAAATTCCAAAGTGAGTGTGTTCGACCGATTCCTGTCTACCTAAAAATATGCTAGACAGATCGTTGTTAGAACCGACGAACAAAAGTTAAATTAATTTTACTCTTACCTGTTCTACTCGAAGAATAGTGGTTGTAAGAGGTCGATCCACAGGGAGGCGATTGGAGTTGCTTAAAAATAAAAACGTTCACTGGGATTCAAAAGCGATTTTTGAATAACAAAAGTAAAACATTACGTCGGGGATGTTGATAGATTCTCTAGTCTACCGGAGAATGATTTTTAATTAAAATTAACTAGAAGACATGTACTTAGATTCAAAAAAAACATTTATATATTTAATGGAAAAGAAAAGTTTTTGCATAAATTAAAATGGATGAAACTAAAAGGATTGAAGCGAACACAAATTGCATAGAGGAAGATTTAATGTATTGCATAAAAAGAAAAATTCCAAAAGTTGAAGAACAGAGCTTAAAAACAACAGAAATTAAACACAACAGAAATTAAAGCTTTAGCATAAATAAAACTCTCTATTAAACTAAAACCAAAAACCCCAAAACAACATGTCTCGAGATAAAACTCTTACTAAAAAAAAAGTATATTGCTCTCAATTAAACTTAAAATAAGAACAACATGATACTCAGAACAGAATTGATGAAAAGTAAAATTGAGAGAATAAAAATGACAATTGAAATTGAGAAGAATGATTTCATTCATTCAAATTAAATCTGTACAATACTAAAGGAGATATATATAAGGTTGTAGCCAACCAAAGAATAACAGAAAGAATAACAAATGTTGCCAGCGCTACTGCCAGCCATGTACAGAGGAGATTCTAACTAACTATGGACACGTAAGGGTCTTGAGATATATCCAAACTGTTGGCCTTTTGTACAGCTACGCATGAGGAGGAATTCTTATTTGAATTTGGGGAAATTATCTCCTGGATCCTTCAATTCTTGAGACTCCCCCTCAAGATGGGCATATATATTCAAGAGGCCCATCTTGGATAATAGAAAATGAAATGCGGCTGCAGGCAGGGCTTTGGTCAAACTATCTGCAAGTTGAAACTTGGAAGCAATGTGAACTGGTATAATAACACCAGCAAGGACCTTTTCTCTAACAAAGTGGCAATCTAGCTCTATATGCTTTGTCCTCTCATGGAAGATGGGATTTTTTGTAAGATGGAGAGCTGACTGACTATCACAGTAGAGTAAAGCAGGCCGTGAATGTGCTGTATTGAAATCTTTTAACAAGGAAAGAATCCAAACTATTTCACAGCTTGTATGAGCTAAGGCTCGATATTCTGATTCTGCTGATGATCGTGAGACAGTGGCCTGTTTCTTTGACTTCCAGCTGATAAGAGAATCACCAATGAAGACACAAAATCCAGTGATTGATCTCCTGGTCTCTGGACATGCAGCCCAATCAGAGTCACTGAATGCCTTAAGGTGCAATGAAGATTGTGAAGAGAAGAAAATTCCTTGTCCAATCGTGCCTTTTATGTATCTCAAGATCCTATGAGCTGTTTGTAAATGGATTTGTGCTGGCTTATCCATGAATTGGCTGAGAATGTTGACAGCATATGTGATGTCGGGCCGTGTGATTGTCAAGTAAATCAGTCTACCCACCAGTCTTCTATACCCTGTGATGTCAACCAGTAACTCTGTGGAAGAATGAGACAGCTTGTGGTTAACTTCTATAGGAGTGTTAACTGGTTTGCAACCAAGAAGGCCGGCATCTTCAAGAATCTCAAGGCTGTATTTCCTTTGGCAGAGATGGATTCCTGCTGTAGATCGAGCAACCTCTAGACCCAAGAAGTATTTCAAGGATCCAAGATCCCTTATTTTAAACTGAGAATGCAAGTGCAGTTTGACAGATTCAATAGTAGCCAAATTTGAACTTCCTATGAGGATATCATCTACATAAACCAGAAGGGCGATGTACCCTTGCTCATCTGATCTGGTGAACAATGAATAGTCAGATTTTGATTGTTGAAAACCAATGGCAAGAAGGGCAGAAGAAAACTTTGAGTGCCACTGCCGAGAGGCTTGTTTTAAGCCATATAAAGATTTTTGCAACTTACAAACCATTCGTCTACTGCCATGTGAGGACTCCTCCTTAAGTTGGAAGCCTGGAGGTAAGTCCATGTAGATTTCTTCTTCAAGATCTCCATGGAGAAAAGCATTATTAACATCCAGTTGACATAAATGCCAATTGTGGATGGCTGCCAAGGCTAAAAACAATCGAACAGTGGTAATTTTAGCAACAGGGCTAAAGGTCTCTTGGTAATCGAAGCCCTCTACTTGTGTGTATCCCTTAGCCACCAATCTGGCCTTGTGCTTGTCTACTGTCCCATCAGATTTTAATTTGACTCTGTAGACATATTTGCATCCAACTGTCGATTTTTCAGGAGGTAATGGGGTAATGATCCATGTACCATTTGCCTCTAAAGCCTCTAACTCAGAACTCATGGCCTTTCTCCAATGCTCAGACAACACTGCCTCATCATAACTCTTAGGTTCACGTGTAAGAGAAAGGGAAAGAGAATATGCTTTGTGGGAGGAAGAGAGTTGGGCATAGGAGAGGTAGCTTTGAATGGGATAGGCACTAGTTGGGCAAGTGGAATGTGGAGCGAAGGAAGATTGAGGGTCGGTAAGGGTTAACTGACAGTGATAATCATTTAGATAAGTGGGTGGTTGTCTGATTCGATCAGACCTTCTAAGATGAACAATGGGAGACTGATTATCAGCATTAGAAGGTGGTATGGAAGATTGAGACTCAGGAGGTGTAGAAGAAGTTGAAGGCTGATCTATGAGTGAGGGAAGTGAAGTAGAAGGGCTGTCATGTGTTGAATTAGACAGCGAAAAATCTGGAGAGGCACTGTCGTCAAAATTTGGTGAAGAGGAAGGGTCAGTAGTAGAAGAAGAGGGATAAGAAAGTGATGACAGGTCAGGTAGAGCTGGAGGGAGAACCAAATCAGAAGGAGTGGTATGTGGAGAAGTAATGCTAGAAGATTGGAAAGGAAAGATGTGTTCATGAAAAACAACATCTCTAGAAATGAAGGTTGATTGAGTATCTAAATCAAAGACTTTGTAGCCTTTTACTCCTGTAGGATATCCGAGAAAGATACATTTCTTGGCTCTTGGATCAAACTTGGATCTGTTGTGTTGAATGGTGGAGGCAAAACACAAACAACCAAACACTTTAAGGTGACTGTATGAGGGTGTAGTGGAGAAAAGGGCTTCAAAGGGTGATTTATTATTGAGGATGGGTGTAGGTATGCGATTGATTAAATGTGTAGCAGTGAGAACAGCATCTCCCCAAAATTTGGTGGGGAGAGATGCTTGAAAAAGGATGGCTCGAGCAACAGAAAGGAGATGTTGATGTTTTCTTTCAACAACTCCATTCTGTTGTGGAGTATATACACAGGACCTTTGGTGCAAAATGCCATGCAGGTTATAAAAATCAGTCATCTGAAACTCAAGGCCATTGTCTGATCGAATTTGTTTGATTTTTGCGTTGAATTGTGTTTCTATCATGTGAACAAAGGACTGTAAAAGAGCCCTTACTTCAGTTTTGAATTTCATTAGAAAAACCCAAGTGACCCGGCTATAGTCATCGACTATTGTTAGAAAATAGTGATGACTTTGAAGGGATCCTTGGGAATAAGGACCCCATATGTCGCAATGTACAAGCTCAAAAGCAGTAGAAGAAACAGAATTACTCAAGGAAAAAGATTTTCTCTTTTGTTTGGCCAAATGGCAGATAGTACATTGCATATGCTCATCAAACTTTACATTAGGGGCAATGGATTGGATTACATTCATCCTCTGGTGGGACACATGCCCTAATCTAAAGTGCCAAAGGTCAAAAGGTTGCTGTGTGTTGGCATTGAGGGCCTTAGGAAAAGAAATAGGATGGATGGTAGCAGGACTAGAGGAAGAAGGCTCGCTGACACTGCCGCAGAAGAAACTTTGAAGGAGAAAATAGAGGCCGTGATGAACTTTAGCAAGTCCAATCGTCGTCCAAGGAAAGAGGGCCTGTATAAAACAGAAATTTTTCAAGAAAACAAGGCACAAAGAAGAGTCATGAGTAAGCTTACTGGCAGAAATGAGATTGAAGGTGAATGAAGGAATACAAAGTACCCCCGTGAGAATGAGAGACTCTGAGATACGAACATTCCCAATATGTGTAACTCTAGCCCGAGTTTTGTTCGGAAGTTGGACATAGGCATGTGTTTCACAAGTAATAGATGTGTAAAGGGAAGGAGAACAGACCATATGGTCTGTGGCTCCAGTGTCAACAATCCATTCAATGGAATTTGATGTAGAAGATGTATGATGTAGAGATGAATGATGGTTGACAGAGAAAATAGAAGTACTTAGAATATCAGTGGGAGTGGAGAGTCCTATACCTGCCATGTTGGAACAAGCAGTGCTGCCAGTGATGTTCTCGGTGGATGGGATGGAAGAGTGATCATGAGGTTGTGAAGCCTGAGCATTAGCAAGGGATATGAGCTGCTGAATCTGTGCTGGAGTGAGAGACAGCTGTGATGAAACAAGTTCTTTCTCCTGGCCATGGCTGGGAGAAGCAACCTGGTTTGCTGAGGAATTCGGGGAATAGGCTGATTTAGTCTTAGTGAACTTAAAATTGGGTGGAAACCCAATCAGCCTATAACACTTTTCCTTGGTATGTCCACTCTTCCTACAGTGACCACAGGTGACATCATACCGATCCTTTTTCTTGTTTTGACCTTGAAAAGCTGCCAATGCTGAGGATTCTGGTGCAGGTGACATGAGAGTGCGAGCTTGTCTTTGCCTTTCTTCTTGCAAGACGAGGGAGAAGGTCTTATCCAGAGATGGCATGGGACTCATAAGTATTATCTGTCCTCTAATGCTATCAAACGAATCATTCAACCCCATCAGAAATTTAAAAACATAATCTACTTGCTGAGCCTTACCAACATCACTTAAAGCATGACAGGTGCAGTGACCACAAGAACAATGGGGTAGAGGACGATAGCTGTTCAATTCTTCCCAAACAGCATTCAATTTAGTAAAGTAATCACTCACAGAATGGCTCCCTTGGACAATGGAGCTAAGTTGGTGCTGCAAGTGATATATCCTCACGTTATCAGGTTGAGCAAAACGATCCTTGAGCTTCTCCCACACCCTTTTTGCAGAGTTGATGTATAGCACATTTGAAGCTATCTCTTTGGATATGGAGTTGAGGATCCAAGACAGCAGGAGGTTGTTACACCTCAACCATGGCACGTATAGAGAGCTGGTTTGATCTGGGGTAGGTATGGATCCATCAAGAAAACCTAGCTTATTCTTGATTGATATAGCCAAAGTAAATGACCTGGTCCATGAGAGATAGTTGGGACCTGTTAAGGGAGGTGCAATCACCACAGTGTTGGCATTGTCACTGTGGTGGAGAAAAAATGGACTGTTGGGATCTTCAGAAGGTGAGCTCGTATGGGATGAAGTATTGGCATTAGTATGAGAAGATGTGGGAAGAATGGAGGATTCTTCTTCAGCCATTAGGAAAAGAACAATAGAGTAGGTGAAAAAGGTGTGAAAGATGATTCAAGAAGGTAGATGAAAAGATGCAGGTTACGCAACCTGCTCTGATACCATGATGAAAAGTAAAATTGAGAGAATAAAAATGACAATTGAAATTGAGAAGAATGATTTCATTCATTCAAATTAAATCTGTACAATACTAAAGGAGATATATATAAGGTTGTAGCCAACCAAAGAATAACAGAAAGAATAACAAATGTTGCCAGCGCTACTGCCAGCCATGTACAGAGGAGATTCTAACTAACTATGGACACGTAAGGGTCTTGAGATATATCCAAACTGTTGGCCTTTTGTACAGCTACGCATGAGGAGGAATTCTTATTTGAATTTGGGGAAATTATCTCCTGGATCCTTCAATTCTTGAGAAGAATCACTAAACACAAATTAAAAATATAACCTCTAAAAAAAAACAAATAAAACAATAAAAATAAACAAAAGAAACGTAATGCTCTGTTTTCAAATCTGAAAACAGAGCACTACTTTCCGACTGCTTCTTCTCCCCCAATCCTCTGTTTCTTGGCCCCAATCCCGCACCAAGCCGAGCTCTCTTTCTCCTTGGACTCTCCTCCAACCGAGCACACCTTCTTCCTCTTCCTCCTTCCCCTCTTATAGCCGTGGATGCACTTGAAATGGAATCATGGGTCGTCTGGGATGCTGGGATGGACGAGGAAATGGTGGGCGTGCTCCGGACGGCTTCCCTCTTTGGCCACGGACGCGAGATCGCCGGACGCCTGATGCGGAAGGGAGGCGCGGAGTTCCTTCTTTGGGCGCTGCTGGGATCACGGGAGGTTGATGTGTGGACGCTTGATTTGGGAAGGAGCTGGGCGTTGAATGCGGAAGAAGGATCACGGGCTCGCTGGGAATCCGGAATGGGCGCATGGCTGAGAAGCTGGGACGAGCTGCCGTGGGATCATCCGGCTTGGATCACGGCCGAGCTGGCACGGATGCTTGGATGCGGAAGAATCCGGGCGGGATGATGGCGGGATCCGAGGTTTGGACGCGATCCGTGAGGTGGCTCCTTGATGGCTGCCGATTTGGGAGGCTCGGGTTTCCTTCACGGATGCGGGATCGCCGGGGAGGAGCCGACATGGAGCTTGGCTGCGTTGGCGTGGAGGATTTGGAAGGAGCTGGGGATGCGGTGGATGCTTGAAGATGGCTTGGGTCATGTGCCAGTTTCTGCAATGGAATTGAATTTTGGAAGAAGGTCTGGGCCTTTCTTTGCCCTCCTGAGAGGGAGCTGGGAGACACCAAGTTCCGTCCAATTAGTCATATAAAAAAAATAGTATGATATGAAATTTGGCTTGTAGGGTCATCTGTTCTGACTGGAGGTCAATTGCAAGTCTTTCAAGTCATGGGTCACCTAGCACCTCATAGTTATGATATGGTCAATTTAGATTTGCCCAAAATTCTTTCCTAAAAGCATAAGGAAATTGGACCCGATTCGGACCCGAACCCGACTCGGACCCGACCTGATCTTCAACCGAGTCAGATCTGGGAAGGGATCCTTTTTTAGTCAAATTTGTACTTAATGTGCATTTTATCTCTAATTTATGAAAATCTGTGCCAAACCCAAATATAATATTAATCCAGTGAATTTATCATTATCGGTTAGCAATAATACTAATTTAGGTGACATGTAGGTCGCACTTTTGTGCTCTCATCACACCCCCCAACTAGCTTATTGCTAGTCTCTAGCAATTTAGTGTGAAAATGATAAAATGAGAGTGCAAAAATGTAATTTATTATTTAAAAATAGTAAGATAAATACTCATTTTCGTAGAGCATTACGATTGCACTTAGCACGTGCAACAAGCCTTTAAACCCCTAGGTTACCCTAGTGGACGAGTGTTGTCTCGTGAGGGTTTGCAGTGAAGTTACCCACAAACTTCAATCCCAAAATAAAATTTATTTTATGAAATGAAAGTCTAATTTCAAGTACATAACTGATAAGAATTTCAAAAGCACACAAGGTTTTAATTACTAAGTAGCCCAATTTCTAGGTTAGTATGCAATTTAAGTTGAAGTTATTAGGTTTTCCGTTAGGAAGTTGTAAGCCTTATTTATACTTGAGTGCTCAGTGAAGTTTGGACCATGCACAAGCTAAGGTTTTGGATCTCCAAAATATCGCTAATATTAGTAGTTTCCAAGAATTGGTCGGACAAAACCTATTTGCTGATTCAAAATCATCTTTTCTGCAGGATTTCGAGAGCTGTGGATGTTTACTTTAATACCTCATGGGTTTTATCTGTAATATTCCAGTTTACTCGAATTTTTACAACGACGGCTTTCACACTATTGTCTTTCTTAAGGTCAGTATACATTTTTTTTTTCATTTTTTTTTGTGTGTTTTTTTTTGCATTAAAGAGAAATGATAATGTATATATATTGTGCACTTTTACTCCTGTGATGATTCCTCCATGTAGCGAGCAATTAGTCGACAATTCTCACACCAGTTGGCATGAGGTGTCGGGCATCAAGACTCTCCTACGGACCTATGCTCGGGTTCCTCATCACAAGCCCGCTGACCTTTGACAATAGGCAGCCCTTTTCGATGTACCTGACTAAATCCACCATTTTTTTTTTTTTTGGATCAGAAAAAGATGGTTCATCAGGATTCGAGGTTACTACCATATTCTCAACACAATGTCGAACCTATACCTTAGAAAATGCAGGCCAGATGTGTTGTGAAATTCAAAGCACTAATTAGCTTACAACTCACTAAAAGGAACTTAATAAAAAGAACTCACTTTGCACTACTTCCAACTAGTCATTGGGCTCTTAGATTTTATATACCTTGTGTGTTGAAAATTTTTTTTTTTCAAAAATTTTACCTAAAAACTCTTTTTTTTTTAATTTTTATAAAAACTCTTTTTTTTAATTTTTATAAAATTTCAAATGCTTAAAAATACCCCCAAACCTCCATCTAACATTGTCCTCAATGTTAAAGAAAATTTAAAGCAGTAAGAGGACAGAGGAGAGGTTACCTGATATGGGTGGGTAAATTGAAAATTGGGGCAAAATCCCCCAAACCTGCATGTTAGTAATCTTTTTTTTTTTTTATAGAAGATATTTATATGTTGGGTTGCCTCCCAAGAGCGCTAAGTTTTATGTCTTCAGCCAGACAAAATGTAAATCTCCCTTTTCTTTTTCAACCATTATCTAAGAATGGTTTTGGAAGAGTCCGATGAAGAACAGTCGGCTGATGACGATCTATGCTCATAAGGGGAACAGAACTAAGAGGCGCATGCTTGACCCCTTCCTCGGAATGGGCAAGGTAAGCTTCTAAAGGGTCCTTATTATAAGTTTGTAAGAAAGTCTCCTGAACCAGACTTTCAATCATGTCAACTTCATTGATTTCTTTGTCGTCTGGTGGTTGTTTACTTATGTTGAAGACATTAAGCTCGACTTTCATGTTGCCAAAAGATAACTTCAGCATCCCATTTCGACAGTTGATCACAGCATTTGCTGTGGCTAAGAAAGGTCTACCTAAAATTATAGGTGTGTGACTGTCTGGATGTATTGCAGGTTCAGTCTCAAGGATAACGAAGTCCACAGGATAGTAAAACTCATTTACTTTCACTATTACATCCTCTACAATCCCCTTGGGGTACTTCACTGTCCTATCTGCTAAGGAAAGGGTAATATTTGTAGGCTTTAATTCTCCCAAACCTAATTTTTGGTACACATAGTAGGAAAGTAGGTTTACACTGGCTCCTAAATCTAATAGAGCTCTCTGGATGATCGTCTCTCCTATTTTTATTTCAATAGTTGGGCAACCAGGGTCTTTGAATTTCGGGGCAATCTGTTGTTGAATGAGAGATGAGGCTTGTGCAGCCATAACAGCTTGCTTAGGAATACTTGTTTTTCTTTTGACCGTGGTAAGGCCTTTCAAGAATTTTGTATAGGAGGGAATTTGTCGTATGGCATCGAGGAAAGGTATATTTATTTGAACAGTTTTAAAGACTTCCATTATTTCATCAAAGTTAGATTGTTTCTTGGAGTCCCGAAGTCTACTAGGAAAGGGAACCTTAGGTTTGTATATTTCTATGGGTTCTTCCTTTTTGTCTGATTTATCCTGTTCGTGACCCTTCTTCTGAATAGGATTCTTATCGGATTCAGTTTTACTTTCTTTTTCATGTTCAGGAAGTTGGACTTTATTGTCCACTTGCTTGCCAGACCTTAAAGTGGTAATTGCCTGGACTTCATAGGTCGGATTTCCATTAGAATTGATTTGATACTGACCTATCTGACCTTGATTTTGTTGTTTACTAGGGTTAGGCACTGGTTGACTAGGTAGTTCTCCTCTCTTCCTATCCCCTAGAGAGTTTGCTATTTGGCTTAGACTAACCTCAAGTTTTGCAATTGCTTGAGCATGGAATTGGTTAGTCTGGGCTTGGGCTGTATTGGTCTGTTGTTGTTGCTTAATAAAATCTTGTTGTTGTTTCATCATATTAGCCATCATGGTTTCTAATTGTGAAGGTTGCTGTGGGATAGGGGCATTATAAGGAGGTACAGATGGAACCAATGACTGGTTCATTTGTGATGGACCTATCCTGGGGAAGTTGTTCTAAAAACCTGGTGGACCACCTTGATGCTGAATAGGTTCATTCTGCTTGTATGAGAAATTTGGGTGGAACCTATTATCAGGGTGGTAAACTGGGCTAAACGAGTTGGGAGTGGGCTTCTTAAAGGCACTATATGAATTTAGAGCATTTGCTTGCTCGGCCTTTATGGTGGGCAGATTAGGGCAGCACTCCACTAGATGCTCCGGACTGTTACACAAGACACACAAACTATATGACTCGTGTTCCACTTTCATGATGGGATTTGACTCTTTGTATGAACTCGAACTAGTGGAAACAGTAAAAGCATCAAACTTTTTACTTAAATTGTTCATCCCATTCACTAGGTTGGACATAACATTTTTGAGTTCTGGGTCTGTTTTCATTTCATAATTACCTGGTTTTCTAGACCCGAACTCATCTCTATTTACTTCCTCACCATAGCTACTCCAATTTTGGGCGTTCTCGGCTAAGTCAACAAGAAATTCATAGGCTTGATCCGGGGTTTGGTTCATGAACCTACCCTTGTGCATGGACTCAATCATGTTTCTATGTGCCGGAGTTAGTCCTTTGTAAAAGAAATGTACTAGATCAGCCTTGTCAAGCCCATGGTGCGGTCACTTGACTAACAGATCATGGAATCTTTCCCAAAGTTGGGAAAATTCCTCCTCAGATTTTCCTCTAAAAGTTCTGATGGCATCCTTAATTTTTTCAGTTTTTACCATGGGATAGAACTTAGCCATAAACTTCCTAGACAACTGTTCCCATGATGTGATGGAATTTGAAGCAAGGGAATACAGCCATGCAGCAGCACGATCTTCTAAAGTCATGGGAAACAATCTTAATTTAATACCCTCTTCATCTAAGTTTTGATTTCTAAATGTTTGACAGATTGTCAAAAACTTGTTTAGATGAATATAGGGTTGTTCACTCTCGAACCCATGAAACTTGGGTAACATGTTTATTGTTGCAGCCCGAATTTCAAATTGGGCTGCATTATTTATTGGCAATACTATACATGTAGGTGGACTAGCGGATGCAGGAGCGAATAATTCATTCAGGGTTCTAATATATTCACCCATTGTAGAGATTGACAGTTGGTTTACAGTTCGCAAGTTATGATGAAAAGTTCTGTCAATCTCAGGATCAAATGGGGTTAACTTATCCCTTAATGACCTTCTACCATGCATACATTTTCCACAACTTAATTAGACTCAAATTTTTTTTTTTTAAACGAAATCCTAAAAGATAAGAAGAAGGGCTAGACCAAGATGACCACAATCAACACCACACAATAATTTGACCCTATAAATTTTAGAGCTAAGTGAGGTTTAGTAGCTTTTTAAATCTAGTTGCATAGAGACTTATCAGGTTAAAAAAGTTCCTGAAATTCTCTCTAGATTAGACAGCTCCTAATCTCCCTTTCAGATTAAGCTTGAGCTTACCAGTTAAGTGATCCAGTAACCAGTGACCAGGAAAGTCCCGGGGTGTGCAGTGGTGCCAGAAGGGATACACCGATACCACAATACCCGTAACAGTTCTCACTGTTGTAAAACTTTCCTAGACATCACCAATTACTAAATTCTCACTGGAGTGGCTTTCAGCCGCTTCTTTCCAAGAGCCTAATTGAGCTCGAAAACCCTAAGGCCAACGTCTAATTTGATTTTAATTTAATTTGGCTTAGGATAAGTATGCAAGGTGGTGATTTTTGGGCTAAGGACAGGTAATGACTTTCCGACCTTATCTTTTTAGTGGGTTTTGCCCTTAATTACTTTATGCAAATGCTTAATACTAAATGCAGCAAATAATCAATATATTTTTTAAAGTTTATGCAATGTCATTAGGTTGTATTGATTAAATGAGCAAGCAATTTTTTTTTTATTTTTTATTTTTCTTAATTTTTTTTAATTTTATGTTTTTTTTTAATATAGGAATAACTTGAATGTAAACTAAAACTAGTCCTTATGCGTCAGTCAATCTCCGAATGCCCGTTGAATAAGCTCTGGAGATTACTCCGTGAGGAGTCCCAATAGAGGTATGATCACCCCGGAGGATTGCACCCTATCAATTACTAGCAAAAATAATATTTTTTTTGAATTTAATTAATTTTTTTTTACTTTTTTTTTAAATTTAAATTTCAAATTTCGAATCACAGAATTCAAATTTTGAATTTAAATTTTTGAATTCTTGAAAAAAATTTTTAAATTTTTTTTTTTAAATTTTTTTTTACTTTCTTTTTTAGAAAACTTTAATTACGAATTTCAAATTTCAGAATTTAATAACTACGAAATTACTAACTAAAATAATCAAAATAAGAAAAATTAATAAAAATAAAAACTTACTACCGGAGTGCGTTTACTCCGGGCATCCAAAATCCAATTTGATCTTCGTGATCGTTCTTGCTTCTCGATTTGCCTCCCCGGCAATGGCGCCAAAATTCTGTTCGACCGATTCCTGTCTACCTAAAAATATGCTAGACAGATCGTTGTTAGAACCGACGAACAAAAGTTAAATTAATTTTACTCTTACCTGTTCTACTCGAAGAATAGTGGTTGTAAGAGGTCGATCCACAGGGAGGCGATTGGAGTTGCTTAAAAATAAAAACGTTCGCTGGGATTCAAAAGCGATTTTTGAATAACAAAAGTAAAACATTACGTCGGGGATGTTGATAGATTCTCTAGTCTACCGGAGAATGATTTTTAATTAAAATTAACTAGAAGACATGTACTTAGATTCAAAAAAAATATTTATATATTTAATGGAAAAGAAAAGTTTTTGCATAAATTAAAATGGATGAAACTAAAAGGATTGAAGCGAACACAAATTGCATAGAGGAAGATTTAATGTATTGCATAAAAAGAAAAATTCCAAAAGTTGAAGAACAGAGCTTAAAAACAACAGAAATTAAACACAACAGAAATTAAAGCTTTAGCATAAATAAAACTCTCTATTAAACTAAAACCAAAAACCCCAAAACAACATGTCTCGAGATAAAACTCTTACTAAAAAAAAAGTATATTGCTCTCAATTAAACTTAAAATAAGAACAACATGATACTCAGAACAGAATCACTAAACACAAATTAAAAATATAACATCTAAAAAAAAACAAATAAAACAATAAAAATAAACAAAAGAAATGTAATGCTCTGTTTTCAAATCTGAAAACAGAGCACTACTTTCCGACTGCTTCTTCTCCCCCAATCCTCTGTTTCTTGGCCCCAATCCCGCACCAAGCCGAGCTCTCTTTCTCCTTGGACTCTCCTCCAACCGAGCACACCTTCTTCCTCTTCCTCCTTCCCCTCTTATAGCCGCGGATGCACTTGAAATGGAATCATGGGTCGTCTGGGATGCTGGGATGGACGAGGAAATGGTGGGCGTGCTCCGGACGGCTTCCCTCTTTGGCCACGGACGCGAGATCGCCGGACGCCTGATGCGGAAGGGAGGCGCGGAGTTCCTTCTTTGGGCGCTGCTGGGATCACGGGAGGTTGATGTGTGGACGCTTGATTTGGGAAGGAGCTGGGCGTTGAATGCGGAAGAAGGATCACGGGCTCGCTGGGAATCCGGAATGGGCGCATGGCTGAGAAGCTGGGACGAGCTGTCGTGGGATCATCCGGCTTGGATCACGGCCGAGCTGGCACGGATGCTTGGATGCGGAAGAATCCGGGCGGGATGATGGCGGGATCCGAGGTTTGGACGCGATCCGTGAGGTGGCTCCTTGATGGCTGCCGATTTGGGAGGCTCGGGTTTCCTTCACGGATGCGGGATCGCCGGGGAGGAGCCGACATGGAGCTTGGCTGCGTTGGCGTGGAGGATTTGGAAGGAGCTGGGGATGCGGTGGATGCTTGAAGATGGCTTGGGTCATGTGCCAGTTTCTGCAATGGAATTGAATTTTGGAAGAAGGTCTGGGCCTTTCTTTGCCCTCCTGAGAGGGAGCTGGGAGACACCAAGTTCCGTCCAATTAGTCATATAAAAAAAATAGTATGATATGAAATTTGGCTTGTAGGGTCATCTGTTCTGACTGGAGGTCAATTGCAAGTCTTTCAAGTCATGGGTCACCTAGCACCTCATAGTTATGATATGGTCAATTTAGATTTGCCCAAAATTCTTTCCTAAAAGCATAAGGAAATTGGACCCGATTCGGACCCGAACCCGACTCGGACCCGACCCGATCTTCAACCGGGTCAGATCTGGGAAGGGATCCTTTTTTAGTCAAATTTGTACTTAATGTGCATTTTATCTCTAATTTATGAAAATCTGTGCCAAACCCAAATATAATATTAATCCAGTGAATTTATCATTATCGGTTAGCAATAATACTAATTTAGGTGACATGTAGGTCGCACTTTTGTGCTCTCATCAGAGTGCAACTCCTACTTCTCAACTTAAAGCTAAAAAGATTTAGGGCTCGTTTGGTTCACGGGTAGCATTTTTCCTCCTAAGAATATAATTTTTGGGAAGAAAATTTTTAGAAAGAGAATGTATGGAAATGTACTTTTGGCATGTTTGGTTAAACATGGAAAAATGATAGATTTCCAGAGTGCTTGTATTTGGTTGACCATCCACTTTCCTAAGAAAGTTATGTGTAATTCATATTATATCCTTAATAAAAATTAGGTCTTTAATATCTCTTTAATGCTAAAGGATTTTTTTGAGAAAAAATAAAGATGGAGCGATTTCTGCCTCATGGAAAAGTAACTTTTCCATGTTTCTCATGGGAAAGACTTTTCCATGAAGGGCTCGTTTGGTTCGCAGGAAGTATTTTTCCTTCCAAAAATATGATTTTTGGGAAGCAGATTCCTAAGAAGAGGATGTCTAGAAAAGTATTTTTAGCATGTTTGGTTGATCATGGGAAAATGACAAATTTTCAAAGTGCTTATGTTTGATTGACCATTCACTTTTTTGAAAAAGTTATGTATAATTTCTATTATACCCTTAATAAAAAATAAATTTTTAATGCCTCTTTAATGCTTCTTTAATGCTGAAGGGCCTTTTTGGGAAAGAATAAAAATAGAGTGATTTCCGTATGAGGAAAAGTAACTTTCCCATATTTCTCATGGGAAGACTTTCCCATGAAATATGGAAATCATATTCTCATAAGAATACAACTTTTCCGTCTCTCTCCTTTGAAAACTCCAACCAAACAAGAGGCATCTTATTACTTCCCGTTGACCACACTTTCCTCCCTTTTTTTTTCCGCGAACCAAACAAGCCTGAAATGTTGGAATCATATTCCTATGGGAATATAACTTTCCTATCTCTTTTTTTGCAAAATTCCAATCAAATAAGAAGCATCTTATTACTTTTCGATTGATCATACTTTTCTCCCTTATTTTTTTCCGCGAACCAAACGAGCTCCTAATGCAAAGGTATGCATGCACAAAATCATTTCGCGAGGACCGTGCCCCAATGAACCCCGAGAGACATCATGAGTATGGGCTAAGGGCTTGATGATGTGCACCAATAAAAAACCAAAAAGGGCTTGATGATGTGCACCAAAAAAAAAAAGGGCTTGATGATTAAGACCTTCTTTATTGTAGGGCTTTTTTCGGTACTTGCCTTGATGGGGCTTGAAAAGGACAAGGTTAAGGAATTATCCAGTTTACATAAACTTTAGTCGGGCCAAGTAAAAATTGCCGTGCTATGGTTATGTCTTGACGTGACCACGTAACAATCAATTGAACAAGAAATGGAACCCATCGTCTTGGCCTCTTGGGGGGAACCTTTCGTTACATAATAATTATGCTCTTTCTAGAATGCAGGGGCGATTCCTTCCTTTGGGGGACTGTCTTTGGACCCTTCACGTCGTCACGGCTCAGAAGTCTGCGGTACGCCCTCCGGCCAAGCTTGAGCCAGTCAAATAAGCCAAACTTAGACGTGCCTTCGCATTCTTTCTTCCTTAAAAGAATTTCGTTCTCAAGATTTAATGTTCTTTACTTTTTTCATCTAACATTCCATCATACTTTTGCTGCACAACTCTAATCTAAACCAACTCTTTTGTATACTCGTCCTATACCTATCCCAATGAATCATAACCCTAAGCTTAATTTTCTACCCATGATCAAACCTATTGCTCTGATGCCATATTGTCACAACCTAAATCTAGAACATGACTTGGCCGTGCTACCAAGAGGTACACTCATGATAACATGAAGCCAAACTTCTTAATTAATTTCCAAATTCATCTCAAATAAAATATAATAAATAAAAATCTACTTTTATTATCTATTAAATGCAGCCAATATTGGTTCAGAACGTCTAAATCCAAACATAAAGATCAAACTCATAATCCTCAATATTTAAAAAATCATTAACTATAAATTTCATAGTCAATTAAAATACTAAAATTCTTCTACAAAATCGCAAAGATTGCTAGCGCAAACTCTAAGCCTGAGCAATTCGTTGTTCATATCATCCTATTCGTATGGAGAGAGAAAAATAAAAATAAAGATATATGAGAGACACAGCTCAATAAAGTTTGCTCTACCTTACCGGATTAAGCATAAATTTTTTCATATCAACGCACCATTTAAGAAAAATAACAAATAATACAAAATAAAGTATTTCATATTATAGTATATTAAAAAAGTCATAGAGGCAATCATGCATGCGTAAATCATTCATATTTCGTAAACATGGTTCTAAATTCATTTTGCGAATAAATTCATAAATCATCATTCTGCTATATAGCCATATCATAGTTCAAAATATTGCTCATAGATATCGTGGTACGGTCGATGTATACCCGTGATAGGCCTACGTTTGTTGCCAACTTTATACCTGTTGGTGGGGCCTATGTTCGTATAGATGCTAGCTCCGGGATGGTTTAGTTGTAGTAAGGGCGGTAGGATTAAGATTAGGAGATTGATTGAGTGAAGTAGGGTTCGGTGAAATATTAAATAGAAGTAGGACATCCTTTATAAAGGAAAGTACGACATCCAATCTAAAGTCAAGTATCTCTCGTGAGCAAAAGAGAATGCCGGTGAGAGTTCCTAATCAGAAAAGGAAAAGAGCACATCCTTAGTAGAAGTGGGTACCGACACTGGGTGGATGGTCTATCCGCCCTTAAGTGGTATTACCAGCCATTCTGGAGGAGCAGTTGATTCAGCAATTTCTAGTCCTCATCTATCAGGTGTTTCATCCATTTTAGGTTCCATCAATTTTATAACAACTATCTCCAACATGCGTGGACCTGGAATGACTATGCATAGATGCAGGCGGACTTGTCGGATCGAAACCGCACTTCTCCTCATATTGGGTACGAGGGGAAGAGAACCATTTGTCCAGGATAGAATCTTCCATCACTTTGCTTGCTCGAACTCTTGGCGAGAGCTGCACCTCTCTTTCTTCGCTGAGCGAGACCAGCAAGGGGAATTTATCCATTTGGATAGGAAGCACTCAACCAATAGCTCACTACCCACCAACATCGAAACAAGGGGATGATTAATAATTCCATGAGGGAATGTCGATTTTTTCAATTCTAAGAATCATATATAGCTATCTCGGTTTCTTTAGAAAATTTATATTTTTTTTCTTAAAACATATATATAAATAGATGAAAAATACATATATTAAATGATCAAATTCATATTTCATAATAAAGCTATTTTCATTAAAATATTCATAAAACCTTTTTTTATAAGAAAGCATGATTTTCATAGCACCTATGCCAATCCATAATTTTAAGAAAAGCATAATATTTCCACAAGCAAAATTTATGCACTAAAAACATAATCATTTGAAAAATAATGAGTGTAAGATCTACCTACTTCTACTGTCTTAGACTGTCAAACTTCACCAGGCAAATCTGCTACACCTATTTAAAAACATTAAAAGTGAAATTAATTTCTGTTAGATGATTTTAATCGAATTAAAACAATAAGAAAAAGGAGGCGGTTGGTCGAGTGACATTGTTCGACGGCTCCAGGCAGTTAGGTGTAAGCAACTCGATCAATAAATCATGGGGCATGGACTACATTAAGGTCAAGATCATTTGATAGGGTTCATCATCAATGAATTTTAGGAATACTCAGCAAAATTGAGGTGATTGGTCTAGTAGACAGTCGAGGCAGTAGGGCAATTTAGGGCCTCTTTGTAGGGTTCCACTTAGGTCCATAAGACCGGGAGATAGAATTCAGTTCATAGGTCCATGGATCTTTTTAGAGAGAGAAATAGAGAGATGAGAGAGAAGGAAGAGAGGGATGGCTCTCTCTCTCTCCTCTTCTTCTTCTTTCTTTCTTCATTATTGGAAGCAAGTGCGTGGTTAGTTTTGACAGGTGGTAGCAGGCGATGGAGACATAAAGTAGCGGGCGGCCACCGACGATGGTCGACCGTCTAAAAATCAAACTAAAAATAAGGTTGAGAAGGGGATTTATTGGCTCGGTTGTTCTCAGATCCTAGCCCACTTGCCGGCGGCTGGGGTTGTGGCTCCGGCTTGGGGCCGAGGCTCTCGGCGACGAACGCCAACGGCGATGATGGTTGGAAAAAGGGAGAAGGAGGTGAAACAGAGCAAAACAAGAGATTCTTTTCTCCAAGCAGTTTCCACCCGATTTTTTGGTCAGCGGCCATGAATCCTAATCATCGGAAGAAAAAGAAAGAAAGAGAAAAAAGGCTAAGGCATTACCTTAGCTCCAATGATGTGTGGCAGCCCTGATTTCCGACAATCCCAATGATGGAATGCCTTGAGTTTGAAGAGAGAAAAAGAGGAGAAAGGGCTATGGCACTCGGTGGTGAGAGGCTCACTCTCTTAGAGGAGTCCATAGGGTCCCCGCAACTTTAGAACTCCTCATCGCGGCCGAGATAGCTGAGTGGAAAGGAGGAAGACTCATCCCCGCGATCAGGAGTCTTCATCGGCTGATACGCTTCCACGGCTGATACGCCCACAGCTGACTAGGCTGGGCCCGGTCAAATGGACCGGGCCGAGGCGGGCCTCCACACACGTGACAGCTCCGGGAGCTCGGATAGAGTGGGCGAGGGATTCGATCGCCGCGAGCGGCAGCAAGAGACGCAAACGCGAAGCAAACGCAGCCCAGCGAGAATCAAAAAGCCGGTAGCCCCGGCCAATGGCAAGGATCCTCCCGATGGCCGCCTCCTACTCCCTCCAGCTCGCCGCCCTACGGCCCCCCTCCCCCTTCTCCGCCGCCGTCCGGCTCGCCTCCAACGCCCGCCTCGGCCTCCACTCCGCTCCCTTCCGCCGCCTTGCTCTGTCCCATCTCGGAAGCGGTGAAGCCTCCATCCCACCGGAATTCTTTTGCAGAACTCTTCACCTTATTCGCTTTTCTCATCGCCTCTTAATCTTCCCGGCGGATTCTTGAACGATTTCGATCCTTTTTCTTTAAAAATCCTCAACTGATCCGTGAGCGATCGTTTGGGTCTTGCGACTTGGTCAGGATGTAATGAGACTCCATTCGCTCGATGCTATGGTTTTTCTAGGGTTTTGAGGCGTTTCGATTTGTTTTGGAATTTGTAAGATGTAAATATGCTCTCTGTGACTGATTAGTAAACAAGAACTACTGATCCGATCATCCATCCTGTCCTTTTTCTTGCGAAAGTTACATCTTTTAGTATTATATATATGGGTTTTACATGAATCGTCAGTGACAGTTAGATATAGCTCGACCCGTGGTTTATTTTTTATTTACTGGTTACTGAATTTAATGTGCAATTTCTTTAGAGCAGGGAGGTATATTATACAGAAAGTAATGCTGCTTTTGCAAGTCTAATTGGTTCCAGTGGAACTGTTAACTGAACTGAATGAACTGAATAGGTGCTTGTTGATAATCTTTGACTAAATTTGAAGTTGGGGTGAATCTAAAAGTTCATCCGAAACACAAGAACAGATCTTCTAGCGCCTGTTGGGTATTGCTTTTGTTTTCTGTTTTTGTTTTCAAACCACAACAAGAAAAATAAACTAGACCAAAAGACATGTGATGTAACCCATTCGTTTTTTCAAATTGTTTGTAAAATCTTTAGAGCTATTGGCAGCAAACTTTTGTTGTTTACCAAAGGAATCAAAATAGAAGCAAGTAATAGCAGAAGTTCTGTGCAAATGCCATCTTCAACATCAACCTCAACGAGATATTTCTCTAATTTGTAGAGAAGCCAGAACACAAAAACAAGAACAGTACCAGACAGGCCCCTAACTTTTCTTTATTATCTGAATCCAGTATTAGCTTATTATATATATATGTATATATATACACACACTTGGAAGTCATGTGCTCTGTGTATCTATATATCTACTCTGTTTATTTATTTATTTATTTCATTGGTTTTTATTACTTTCTTGAATTTTTTTTTGAACAACTATATGGCAAGTTGAAGAGAAGGAGCTCTTAGTCTTTTATATTACCTTCTTTACTGGTCCCTGATCCATTGACTCTTCTGGCCGTGATTGCACAGCTATGCATCACGGGCAGTTATTTGGAATAAAACCTTCTAAGTTGATAAGAAAAGCGAGTGGCATAGAGGCCAGTGCTGCTGGAAATATGACGACACAAGCAAGCACCACTGTTAGTCAAGAAGAGGCCTTAGAGTGGGTGAAAAAGGACAAGAGGAGGCTTCTTCATGTTGTTTATCGTGTTGGGGACTTGGACAAGACCATAAAGTATCCTTCCCTTTTCTGAATTATACCTCTGTACCATGAAGATCATGTATTTAATGTACAGGCAGATGGCTTCTGCTAAATTTGTCTGCCTGATTGGTGCAGGTTCTATACAGAGTGCTTGGGAATGAAGTTGCTGCGAAAACGTGACATTCCTGAGGAAAGATACACAAATGCTTTTCTTGGATATGGGCCTGAAGACTCACATTTTGTCGTTGAACTCACTTACAGTAAGCTACCTCTGTTATATCTTCATGATGTCATGCTACTTTAAAGTGTTAATGATGCCTTTAGACATTTTTTTCTTATATAGGAATCCTTTCTTTCTTTGTCTTCTTCTTCGTCCTCTTCTTTTTCTTCTTTCTTTTTTTGTACTCTAATAGTTCATTGCCTATCACCTTTCTGTTTATTTGATTCTGCACAACTGTATATCTATGCATTATCTGATTAAAATTCTGCTTGTTACAATATTGGTAGATTATGGGGTTGACAAGTATGATATTGGAACTGGTTTTGGTCACTTCGGTATTGCAGTGGAGGATGTAAGATTCTGTTCCCATAAATTTATACACTGTAATCCTGTTAGTGGATTTTGGGCATGCATGTATGTTTGCATGCAATCCTGAACTTCTGTTATATCCATTTCTCTTTGAATGATTGAATTGAGATCCACATAAAAATCATTATACACTATCGGGTTTTGTTTTTTTCAGTATTTGTACTTTGTGCCTCACCGATTATGTTACTATTGATGCCTTCATATTATATGTCCTTGTGCTTGTTAACTATAGGTCTTCTTTTAATAAAAAAAAATCTCAATTGCAAATAACTCTGTGTATATCGAAATTATTTGTGAAATATTGATTAACGAATATGGTGCATCCGGATAACTTTATAGTTTATAATCACTCTTACTGCAAGTTTAGATAATAGCATGTCTGACTAACTTATGTATATGTACATATATATATTTTAGTAACTAATTTATATTTTTGTAACTAATTGGTGTTATTGTGATGTATGTGGAATTGACTTGAATGGCTTAAAAGAACTCTAATGTTGGTAATAATCCTATACATACAACTACAACAGGCCATGGTCTTGTCATATAGTATGAATCCAATACTTGTACAAATAATGTATGCTATGAACTTGATAACACCCTTATGATATGATAGAATGAAATGTCTGATGCATCCCTTAAACCTAGATTGTTAATCATTGATAACTATCTGGTAGATACTTGAAGTGTGATATGCTTGATAGACTTGTAGTTGAGAGACAAAATAAGAGAACTCTAGAGACTTTAAAGGAAAATGTGACTTTAAAAGAGAATGTTGGAAGACAATGAGGAAGTGGATGATGGTAATTAAGGAGACGCAATTAGGGGATATGTCCAAGAAGCAACGTTCAAACACTCAAAAGTTTGTAGATGGAAAAATAAGAAAAATGAAAAGATTAGTCATAATACTAAGGTTAATAATACTCATGTTATAAATCAAGGGTGGTGGGGGAAAATAATTTTAGGGAACATGAAGAGAAATATGAAGGAAAGAGGAAAACTTGCACACCGATATGTCCAAGAATCAAGCTTCAAACACCCAAAAGTTCGGAGATGGAAAAATAAAAAGATTAGTCAAAATTATCAAGGTTAATTATATTTATGTTATAAGTCAAGGGTGGGGGGGGAAATAATTTTAGGGAACATGAAGAGAAATATGAAGGAAAGAGGAAAACTTGCACAACTAGAGAGGGAGGAAGGATAAGAAGACCTAGCTCCTGATTGGGCACAACATAACACAATTGGTTTGGATTCGGAGGTAAACCCAGTTCATGATTGTGAAGAGTGAGACTATGCAAAACTGAAGCCTTGGTAGCTTTTAATGTCCGAGGAGATGATGAAACAGGTGCAAAAGGATCACTAGATACTGGTCTCAGGTGTTGGATGCCCTTAATCGGACATGAAGAACAGTAAAAAAGGCAGGCCCGAGGAGATGATGAAACAGGTGCAAAAGGATCACTAGATACTGGTCTCAGGTGTTGGATGCGCTTAATCGGACATGAAGAACAGTAAAAAAGGCAGGCAAGAACAAGATTTCACTTTTAGCAAAAAAAAGAACAAAATTTCACCAGTTGAGGGTTATTGTGTAACTCACTTAAGTCTGATAATTATTGGTAGATTTGATATTGACTTTAAGCCTACTATGCGATTCTGACTCTTATTCTGGGGATTGGAGACATATGCGGTGGTTGATTGACAATCAATGGCTACAACAATAGTTTGATGGATGCATATAATGAAAGTACCTCTCTGTTCATTTAATGTGATCTGCAGGCAATTTTAACTAAGATTTGTGAGTATGGATCCAAAAAGACAAGTCAACACTAGTCAATTCGGGTGAGAGTAGTGAGAAAGAGGGGCAATGGGTTGGTGGGTGTGATAAGGTGAAGAGTAAGGTGAGAGAGAAAGGAAAGATGGATAGATAGCAGAGGGAGGGGGGTGAAGAGCTGAGGTACTTACCACAAGAATGCCACCTTGCTGTGAAGCCCACTGCATCATGATGCCACGAGGGAGTGAGAAGGCTAGGTACTTACTTTGGGAACTTCACCAAGCTGTGAAGTCTGCCATCGCTGTGACACGACAATTGGCTAGCTGCTCTTGCTCTCTCATTATAGTCAGTGCAGTCCACTGCTGTTGAAACTTGAAAGGATTCAAAGAGGAAGGGAAGTGAAATAAATCAGAAGGCATCAAAATCTTGGTAATCTTTTACTTAGTCCTCAGTCATACATCTATAGAAATCCTTAAGCTATAGTAAAATGAAAACAAACCTGGGCCCAGCTAAATAGACAAGAATGACTTGGATCCAGTCCAGTAGCCAACAATTTTGAATGACCCAACCCTTCCTAACATGCAATATTATCAAATTAAAAATAAATTAAACATATATTTTTTCCCACCACGTCTCCCTTTATCTTTCCCTGTTGCCTAATCAGATGCTTATATACATGTTCAAATGTCTGAATCCTTTGTCCATGTCCATGCAATACTAGAGGGTACATCATCTGTTCACTTTATGAATTTAAACTTTTTGTGGTGGCCCATATAATGATGTTTCCATGTTTTGACACCAAAATCTTCTATAACTAGAATTAGATGGCTTGCAAAAAGCAATGGGATATTAGAAGCAGGAACAGCAGCCCTGCCGCCGACTATCGCAGTTAGCTTTAGCCCTCTCATGTAGTATATGAGTACAACACATCTAAAACAATGCAAATACAACATTTTGCATCTACTAACCACTATAATAATTCATAAAATAGAAATATTTGTAAGATGTATGAGATTATTGATTATATATTACAACCAAACATGTAGTAGTATCAATGAAGATTGAATAATTCTGGTTAACATATGTTTTGGCATAAAAGCAAGAGAAAGTACCACTCTAGTCTTCTTTTTAAGCTCATGAAAGGCGAAACAACATGTGCACCTTTTCAAGCCATCACCTATCATCTCTTGACTTTTCTCAACTCGGGCTTATTTGTGTGACATCTACTAGGGATGCTTGAGTTCAATTTGGCTATTACTTCTTAGATATTAAAATATATGTTATCATATGTGGTTGTTGATGAGGGGCCATAGTGAAACTTTGGCATACTTACGATGCCTAATGTAAATCTCTGCCTGTTACTTGAAGCTTCACATACACCTACCAAAAATATGCTGCTAAATGAGCTTGCTTATTTGTCGTTATATACATGCTAACTCACAGACATTTAATTATATAGAGTATAATTGTGAAACCCTGAAGATGATTAATTGGCTCTTTGCAAAGGGTTATTCACTAAATTCCCCCAAAATATCTATAGCTGCCTGCAACATTAACTGGACGCTCACGTCTAACACCAAAAATTTGTGTTGGATATGTATTCAAGTCAGATACATATGGAATACGTGGATATTTATGAAGTTCGTTGGTTGCCACTTTAAAGATTGGAAGATCTCGTTGAACTCCTCTAACAATGAGTGAGCTGAACTCTTCCAACAATGAGTTTGATGCTCTGATTTGATATTAGGAGTGAGTACTTGTACTTTTTCAAGATTTGTTATGAAGGTTTTGACATAACTTTGTAAAATATTGTTTTGCTAATATCCTTAAGTTAATTGGAAACTTTGAATGAGAAACATATATATTGAAAGAACTCAATAAACAATATCTTTTTAACTTTTTTTAATATATAAATAGATAAAGGTATAAATATATAATTTAATTAAATGTATATGTTATCCTTTGTGTCCCCATATTTCTCTTTTTCCCTCTTTCTGAGTCAGGCACTTGGAAATGTGTCCGAATCCTTTTCTCGTATCCATGTCCATGTAAAACTGGTGACCTATATATACTACCTTTTACTGTTGACATGCATAAATTAGATAAACAAAAATTATCATGTGGCTCCTTCTTTCAGCTTTTATGTTAGCCATTTGAGCATTAATATGAGAGCCTGTGACCTAAATACCATCAGATCTGAAAATTATAATGGAAAATGAGAGGTAAAATGATCATTCTGTTGTGTTGTATTCTAATATTTGATACTAGAGCATTAATGGCTATGAAACCAAATAACTTGAGGTGCCAGAACCAGAACACACATGTTCATCAAAAAAGGAAAAGTAAAAGACAGCAAAATGCAAGAGAGAAACCTTTCACATAAGGGTGATTGAAGGTCATCTTTTCAGATGGCTCGATGAATTACCAGTGTAAAGATCTATATGCTGAAGTCTTGAATGTTCTCGACAGCATGGAGTTGTATGTAAATACTAAGAAATCATTATATGCTATAATCAACGGTTCTTGTGGGGCATTTTGTAACTCTAGGGAAAGATGAGTGGATTGGTTAATACTAAACGAACTGACCATGCTTGGTTCAAGCTAGGTTATGCTTAACCGCCGCTTAGGAATACACACACTGGCCTCGATATTGCTTCAAGCCTAGAATTGCCTTCATATGCCCAAACTCAGCTTAAGATTTAAAACACTAGAGGCATGAGTTGCTACAAAGATAGTTCTTATTCAATTTTGACTCAGAAGTTTTGCTTTATCTAAATTCCAAATACAGGTTGAAGCACCATGCCAAGTGGTTTATGTTCTTGTAGGAGTATATACTTGCTTTTAAGCTTAAGATTGGATATCAAATAAAGACACATCTTGAGTTGACAATTCTTCCTGCTTACAACCTTGATTCAACCTATTGTTTTACTCCCATAAGGATTGATATTTCATTGATCAGAATGTAGTCCAATTTGGAGTTCGTATTTTCTAGCTAGCAAACGTTTCATGGCTCTATGTATTATCCAGTGTCACTTTTGTTTCATGGACTACTTCTTAAATACTCTTGAAGTCAGTATTGCTAATGCCTCATCCATAAGTTGCATTGTGACATTCTGCTAGGTTGCTCTGGCCACTTCAACTTGTAAAAGAGTTTGACTTACATACTCGATAGAAATATGATCTAGAGATACTACAAGTAGTTTATCACGTTTTATATATGGGTTTTACCATGTCACGAACTTGCACTTTTTTAACTATTGCACTTGCAATTTTGCAAATTATAAACACTTCTTTGTATGGACATGTATATATGCAGCCAAATCCCTGAATCCTCCTTTTCATTTTGAGGTCTAGAAAATATGAATCCTTCTACTTGTGTTTTGCGTTGACACTGATATGGATGTTCATGTAATGGAGTTCTTTAGAACTGAAATTAGAAGTCCATAGACCAATTAATTTAAAATATGATCATTTAATGAGAATATTGTGTTATAAATCATGGAGGAGCCTTAATATGAAATAGATAACTTCAAACTCATATGGGCTTAGTAGATGTTAGATCAGTGATGCCAAATAAAATTTTATTTTACATTTTATTCTTTGTTGGTTAGACAAAGTCTTCGTAGTTATGTTGATCAGGACACTTGAGTTGTTTCAATTCCATTGGATGTGGCATCAAATGAAATGGCAAACTTTGATGAACAGATTTCCACCATAAATTTTACCTCTTTCCTTGATTTAGATTTTCTGTTAGTCCATGCCCATTAAAATCTATATTCAATTAAAATTAATGTGTTATCATGCTTTATGCTTGTTTTTTTTTTCAGTGTCTAAATGTTCATCCAATATCATGTTTTGCTGTGCTGAAAACTTGGAGAAAAGTGATATGCAAATCTATGAAGAGAACAAATGATACAAGAGAAAAAATGATGAAATTCTGATATAGATTTCATAACTAAAAGTTGGCAGGTTTTAACATCAAAATCTATCTTTTATTCATCTAGAGTCTATACACCAATAGATCTTAGCTATGCCTTGCTTATTATATCATATCAATAGTTTTAGCTTATAAACTCTAAGCTTTATCCATGCAATTACTATATGCAAAATGAAAATACACTGATTAAAGTGTTCAAGTTCATCTGCCTTCTTGATGTGCCTTGCTGAAATGCATGAATATTGAATATTTTAATCCCTGTTCATAATGTTGAGGCACTCTTAAAGATTTTCTTTTTTATTGGATCAATAGGTTACAACAAGTCTTTCAATATGAATACAAATAATATCATATCAGTAGGATTTCAAGTATTTGTTTGTTTATATGTAGATAGAATAATATTTACAAGAACATGTCATCATATTTGGTTGATCTTTTATAATAGGTTGCCAAGACGGTGGATCTTATAAAAGCCAAGGGAGGAAAGGTGACCAGGGAACCTAGCCCTTTAAAAGGGGGCAAAACTCTGGTTGCCTCTATTGAAGATCCTGATGGTTATAAGTTTGAGCTTTTGGAAAGGGGCCCTACACCAGAACCCTTTTGTCAATTAATGCTTCGTGTAGGAGACCTTGATCGTGCTATAAACTTCTATGAGAAGGTTGGTTGGTCCATGAGGAATTCAGGTTATTTTGTATAGACATATTTGCAATTGTCATCAAGTTTTGTTGATTCAACTTGTCAAGTTGTAAATCCATGATCACTTTTAAACAGGCATTTGGTATGGAGCTTCTACACAAACAAGACAATCCTGAGGACAAGGTAACTCTCTTTATTCACCGCATATCTTCTTAATTTGTGCACCAGCTATATATGATCTAGTTTGCGCATGTCATCTATATAAAATTCTGTCAGGACTGACATATTATTTGTCAGCGATATCAATTATTGATCAATCTAGTTGCTCATAATGGAAGTTGTGGATTTGATTTTCCTTTCAGATGTATGCTTTTTTTTTTTGCTTCCTCTTCTTTGGGGCATGGGTGCATTGGTGGATTAGTGTGTGTATTCATGGATTCTTCGTCTTCCAATGCCATATTGGGTATGCATCATGCCATTTCATTTATATAAGTTGTTTTATGTCAAGTACACACTCTTACAATCTATTTTATGTCAGTATCATCCTTTTTATTTATGTAGTCCTCAATGCTTCTTTTTGTGTCTTAATCTTCAACATTCTGTACATTCTTTTCCAACTTGCTTGGAGTCTTGTTCAACAGCGTTGATAACATACTTTCTTTCATAGATCTAACTATCATTGGCTGAAACTATATCCACTATTAATCTGTAACTTTGAATTTATTGATATCCTGATAACTTCCTAGCCTAAACTGTTGTCTAGGTTATTTTATGTGATGCAGATACTCTCGCTATCTATTTTGTATCAATATCATCCTTTTAATCTTCTCTTTTATGTTTTTTAATTTATCTTAAAATAATACTTTGTCTCTGTGATCCTCGGTATATTTATTTATTAGCATATACTTCTTTTTCTGACCCATTAGTTATGGACCATGTCAACCTTTGTGATTGATATTTGCTTGTACCTATTTTCAGTATACTATAGCAATGATGGGATATGGTCCTGAAGATAAAAATGCAGTGCTGGAGTTGATGTACAACTACGGGGTTAAAGAATATGACAAAGGAAATGCCTATGCACAGGTAATGTTTATTTTCCAGTTGTGACATGTTACCATTGATAGCTCAGTGATACTGTTTTTGTGACTTTGATCACAAATTTTCTCTGTATGGTTACAGTTGTCTTTGTATATTAATTCATTGTGCATTTTTACCTAATTACACTCGATGGAGAATAACTTTTGGTATCCTGTCAGATTGCAATAGGTACAGATGATGTTTATAAAACTGCAGAAGCAATAAAATTGTATGGGGGAAAAATTACTCGTGAACCAGGCCCTTTACCTGGCATTAACACAAAGATCACTGCCTGCTTGGATCCTGATGGTTGGAAAACGGTATGATATCAGCTTTTTACTTTGTTTTTGATGCATTTGGCTTTAAAAGGATTTTACTGGCTACAGTTCTCCAGAAAAGTCCTATTTATGTGATAAGTTGGTTTTTACCTACACTTTGTCTTATGTCTTATATCACACAGTTCAAAAAAATTTCTCCATGCCATTGCATTTTCACCTGGCCTGGATGTTATTGGACAACAAAAGAACATTGGTGACGTGAGCACACACATTACTAATTCCTCAATCCAATGTTTTCAATTATTAGTCACGTTCTCTATGAGGCAGCTTGGCTAGATCTCTGCCCTCTTCCCTTCTCTAATCATGGAAGGGAATATTGTAGATGAGTTGGCTGTTCGGTAGTCTGATCAAGGTGCACCTATAAGGAAGGCCTAGAGTTCCAAGTTCCAACCATATTTCTTCTCTTCTCTGTTGGTATGATGGCCTTGTCATAGGCTCCCAGTGCTGTTTCGAACTGATATAATGGATCATAGTGTAGCCAACCCCCAGCCCCACCTCCCCCTCCCTGTCCAATTAGGAGAGAGTCCCATCTGGGAAGCCCCACCTGTAGTTTAAGTACCTGGTCTGGTCTGAAATTGAACCCAGGATTTTCACTCGGTGGAAATCCCACCCATATATGAAAATTACTTGGGCTGGATTCTTGAGAATACAGTACTCAGGGTTTGAACCCAGCACCTCCGGCCAGTGAGCGGGGAGGTATGACCACTGAGATAACTTTCAGGGTCTCCCAAAGTAATTACTTCAGTTAGAACAGTAATTTGTAGCCACTCTAACTGCATATAACAACCTATAGCAATGACATAACAATGCAATAAGTATTATTTGAATCAAGGTCCGTCGTACCGGTATCGGTCGGCGTACCGGTGGCGGTCCGGACCGGTACGAACCGGTTCCGTACCGGTCCCGTACCAGTTTCGTACCGGTTCTCCAACAATAAACTACCGGTATCGGATTCCACGTTGATCCGGTACCGATCCCAGGCAGTACCGGTACGACAGACCATGATTTGAATATTTATTTTTTGTTTAGAATAATGTTGAACTAGATTTCAAAAATTTGTATCAAAATTTTGAAACAATGACAATGTAAGAACTGCTGCTGTGACCATGTTAATTAATGGTTGTGAAACAAATTTGATGGCCGTTGTTTATAAATGTTGTGAATTAGAACCATGGTAATAACTCTTTTAGCAAGAATATTGAAACTGCATTTCAGTCTTTGTTTATGTGAATAATTAATTTTAACAATGCTGCACTCTTATGGCAGCATTTGTCTATAGGTAACTGGCTACCTTGACTAAGGAAAATGCCAAAAGATAATTCCAAGCTAAGTACTAGAGCCCAGCCAAACCATGTTGACTTGGCTTTTTCATTCAACTTTTTTTTCTCTTGGTAGGCTATTGATTGCTTTTGCTAATATTTTATTTTGTTCACTAGGTCAACTCCTAGAGTATCTTGCATCACGGGGCCAATTATATTATTTTGTATCAAGTGTATGAGATGTACATAGCACATGATGTTTCACAGGAACCATGAAGTTGCTCTAAACATTTCTGTGATGATAAGCCACTGTCTAACAGAAACCAAATAATTTCATTTGTTGATTTTTTTAAAATCCCCCAATTCTTCTGCTTTTTATCATTTTTTCTGTTCCAATTTAACATCTTGGCATCATGTTGTTTATCTGCTGTGAATGTATTAGTAGAATCATGCATTAATCACTGCTTGAATAATGTCTAGTGAGACATGGATTCAAATCATTTTTCTTCTGCAGGTCTTTGTCGACAACATAGATTTTGCCAAGGAACTGGAGTGAACCGATCATCGTGCCAAAATTTCTAGTGCGGAGTTTGTCAAGGAATATCTGACCTCCTATCACTTAATGTGGCCTTTGCCCGGTTCAGTTTGTAGATAAGCCATTCAACCTACCCTGTTAGTGATAGCAAGTAACATGTGTCACCCAATATAGCGCGGTGTAGATGTGAGATTCCTTTTGATGCAATTTTAATTTATTCATCATATCAATCTAGTTTGGCTCCAACTCATGTTTATTGTACTGGTGCTGCTTATTAAATTGACACGGTTACATTCATGTTGGCATGACAATTTAACATTAGGCGTATGCCTTCAATCCAGATCTGTTGGTCATGTTTGTTTTTGCATTCAAATTCAATTATCCTTTCGGGTGTTTTGACTCCGAAGTAAGCTCTTTGATGGCTGCTATCTTCTAATTCTCTGCCGGGCCATGCTGGGATATTTGAGCAGACATCAAGAACAACACCTGAAAGAACAACAACACTTAGTTTCACGTACTGGACTATCCGAAGCACTAGGTATAACTATCCTACTGATCTTACTCTTTTTCTTCTTCATGAAGGTTCCAGCCATATGTGTGCTTTTCATCTTAACAATCACCTGTAATTTGTTTAATAAAAAAATAATATAGATAGGTCTAAAGCAATACCAATGATATAATTATCAACCTTTTGGTATATCCTGTTTTACCTGCCAACTAGAGTTTATATATGCTGACACTTGCTTCCAATGAAGAATACCTGCCAAAGAGTCCATTTAGTCTCTGCTACTAAGCCTTGCACTAATTTAATACGAAATTGTTTTATGATTTTTTTTTTTTTGGAGACTCTATGAGTTGTGTATGTATTTAATTCTTGCAGCTTGCTCCAGTGTCTGGATAGAGTACATAGGCACATTTTCAGGTAAATTTAATCCTTTTGTTGTTTTCTGGTGGTTATGTGTCTGTTCGAGGTCCTACAAAATATAGATGTCCTAATATTTTCAGAAGGCACCGGCGAGCTGAGGCAAAGATAAATTGTGGATATGCTTCTCTCTTTGAAAATATGTACCTTTTCTTGTACGTTTAAGAAGATCCCCCCCTCTGGAAACGAAAGTCAAAGCTGATCCCTCTGTTTCGTTCTTTTCTCCTGCTAATGCTGCACTCTGTATTTCCTTATATAGCCTTGCCCTCAGTGTTGCTGCTCCCCTTAAGGCTGCATTAAAAGAGATTATGCCTGAGAGTTGCAGTTCTTGCATTACCGGTCTCTTATGCGATGCTTATGAGCAACTATTCATGGATTTTCAAACGTTCGTTTGCTGGATGCATACCATAGTAGTGCACTATACTGGACTAAAACATTATTTCAGAGAATACTAAGTTGTTTGTTATTATGCAAATGACTTAAGTTGAAAGTTTAAACTGCGTAAGCTGTTTTTGGCATCATTTTTTGATGATGCCAAGATAAAAGAAGCAGCATATATCATCTTCTTCAAAGTGATTGGATGATATTTCTAAGTTTGAGCGAGCGAGCGAACTTACTCAAGTACTAATGTTTTGATCTCTAAGTTTGAGCTTGGGCAAGACTTGCTGGTTATATTTATTTGTTTAGATCGATCCTGCATCAAACCCTAGAGCGAGCGAGCAAACTTGCTCGAAGAAAACATACCTGTGGCAGCTCCAGCGGTCAACGCCATGACATCTCCGCTAGTTTGTGCAGTAACGGCAGAGTGGATGACGGCTAAGATCTGCTCATGACTGGCCCCAAATGCTCGAGCAATCTCCACGCAGTGCGATGCCACCAGTGCTGCAGCAGAAGCAATGGCTGCAGTAATCTTTGAACCAGAGCTGGTCTTCGACCCGTCAGGCGAGAAGACGGCGCTGGCTACGACAGCAGCAACCGCAGCCGCTACCCCTGCCACCGAAGTTGCGGCGTACACTTCGGCATTGCGGGTTCGAGCTTCTGCCCTTCTCTTCTCCTTGTGATCCTTCAGCCATCCACCCATCGTTTTCCCTCGCGGTGGCAATCCTCTAAGAAGCTGGATGTCCTCGGACAGAGTTAAAAATGAAAAAAAATGAGGAAGTTCACTTCAGCTCGAAGAGCTCGAGAAGCTAGCTAGCTAGCTAGTGTACCTTGAGATCGATATGATGATCTCGTGGAGAAATGGGATGGCCGATGCCAACTGCTTCGGTCGGCGCTTGTGGCGTAACATTCGGTTTTTCTGCTGAACTTTCGTCTTCCGTGACCGTGGGTGCACTTGGAACGTTCTCAGCTGAGTGCCGAGCTGGTGAGCGATGGTTTGGTTTCTCCATGCATGAGGGGGAGTCCGAAGGATCTTTACTTTCGAGCATCGCAAGGGCTTTCGAGATCTCCATGGCAGATAGGCTCCATGACCTTGCGAGGAACTCCATGGTCTCTGTAGGAGTCTCGGGAGCCCGCAGCGATGACGAATGCCAGCATATGGAGGGGCCTTCCTCTTCGATGTTCTCCAGCTGCTGTGATGGGCACTCGAGAAGATGCTGGCGAAGATATGCACATCTATCCATGGCTTTCGACCAGCTTAAATGCTCCTATATCTGCACCCTCGAATTGAAACTGTAACACAAAGTTGAGAACAAGCACGAGGGTGTGGGAAGCGAATACTTGGTTTTTATGAGCGGAGACTGATGAAAGCATGGAGGAGTGAGGATTATTATATGCTGGGTCGTGCGGTGAGTGGGTGCTGAAGCCCGTCTGCCGGCCCTCCCTTTATGTACCCTTTTTTAACCGCTAAAGAGCTCGGTCCGGTTTCCTGAGCGGCGTGCGCCATCATTTGTTGGTTTGGTGGACCTGCAGATCCAAATTGTATGGTCTTGCACACGAATGCTCTATTCTAATATTTAGAGGAGCACAAGAGCAGTGCTTCCAGCCTCCTAAGGTCTGTTCCCATGCCTCAATTTGAAATTGTGATGATGGCACATTAGAGCATCCAATCCACAAGCTGGTGGTGGCCTGCAGCTGTACTTGCTTGTGGATTTTAGAGCTATACACACAAACACATCCACGCACAGACAGAGAGAGGTGTGTAGAAACTAATCGCTCAGTGTGCTATTTGCTTGATAGAAAATCAAAATCGAGGCATGATATTCATTCTAGCTCATTGACCAACTATATCGAGAGCTCTTATTGCTTGTGCCAGAGACCTAAAGTCGAATTCATTGTTGCTGTGGTTATGCTGCATTCGGAGGTACATCTCGGTCAAGCTTCTTCTCAAGAATTGAAGGATCCAGGAGATAATTTCCCCAAATTCAAATAAGAATTCCTCCTCATGCGTAGCTGTACAAAAGGCCAACAGTTTGGATATATCTCAAGACCCTTACGTGTCCATAGTTAGTTAGAATCTCCTCTGTACATGGCTGGCAGTAGCGCTGGCAACATTTGTTATTCTTTCTGTTATTCTTTGGTTGGCTACAACCTTATATATATCTCCTTTAGTATTGTACAGATTTAATTTGAATGAATGAAATCATTCTTCTCAATTTCAATTGTCATTTTTATTCTCTCAATTTTACTTTTCATCACTTCTGCTCCATTTGGCTACAGCAAAACCTCTTGGGGGCTAAGCCATGGCCCTTCTTTTTTTTTGGATGTCCTACAAGTGAATGAGGGCAGTACACATCCCCCCCAAAAAGGGTAGTATAGGGAATTCCATATTCGTACAAGTTGCCATCTCATAATCCCACTCATTGGTCGGCGTTATTTGTATAGACATCACATGATCATGCATGGCTATCAGTTCTAGCATATTCGAGCATTTTGTATACCATTTTAATACAAATGTGCATGATTGCAAAGAGATTTGGAATGTCCTATTAGTGGGATGAGAACATAATAAAGTATCTGCACTACTCCTACACCATGATTGCTAACCAGTGTAAGGCTTCTTTTCCTTTTCCCTTGTCAAGGATGAGAACATAACCGAGCATCCGAATGAAATAGTTTCCAATGCATATATTGGACTAGAGTCTAAGTGGGACTGCAAGAAATGAAGTATTAGCACTACTAGGCCATGATTAGTATGCCCTACTTTCTTCTAGTTTTCACAAGGCAGTGGCATTTATATGATACTCTTACTCAGCAATGAGAGTTGTGTCCCAAGTATGCACACTTTAGCATCCATTTATGGAGTACTATCTGCAATCCATATTCTATAACAAAGAACACAGGTGGAAGGTACCAAATCATGCGGTGCTGCCAACCGGCTTTCTCGGTTCTTGGTGCAATGTCCACTTTCCTAAGCACAGAGAGAGTAGCTTTGGTTATTGTAGTAGAGTTCTGCAACTTTAATGCAGGAGCACCGAACATGCTCGGTCCCTTGTCATCATTGCATTTATGTCTAATCCTGTAGGTTAAGGCCTGTAGTAAACCATACAAAATCCTACCATCACTAGCCTACTTTTGCATTGTCCATTGTTGCTAAAATATTAAGAGTGATCTGGCTTGAGCTCACCCTGACCAAGCACTTCGTTTGCTGCCCTGAACCTATGTCATTTGCAAGATTCGAGTTGAAACAATATATGCAATTACTTTGTTCATGTTGATCATTCAAAGTTGGATTGAATCCAGATGCTGTAGATTGTCTCTTTTGACTTCCAGAGCTCAAGGGTCTGATTGAACCTAGTTTTTCCCAGGAATAACTAGAAGAAAAAAATATCTTTGAAGAAGAAAGTTACTACTTTGAAATAACCAATTGATTAACACAAAACTCCCGACATCTTGTGGATGCCTATTCATGAATTCTTAAAAACTATAAAGCAATATTTTTAATAAAAAATGGACATCCAAGTTGCATGAAGAACTCGAATCAATAATTAATTAAAAAAATAAGATTACTTACTGATAAAAACTTCTAGTATTTTTTTTTTTGATACAATGACACCTCACACAAAACGTGCATGAGTGCAGCCAACAAAATCATAAAAGAGAAGCTGGCAAAGAGAAGGAGCAGACGCTTGGTTCTCCCAAAAAAACTCTCTAAAATGATGAGCTACAAAGGAGGCGATCCAGTCGGCAACATTGTTCGCCTCCCGGTAGACATGAGTAGCTCGGAAGGAGCCACAGCTTCTCAATAGTCTTAATATGTCGTGAAGCAACGACTGCCCGCCAACATCGTTGTGACGGTCTCGAACCCACTCGATCACCATAGCTGATCCTCTTCAAGGTGAATGCAGACCGCATCCAGAACAACCCTCGTATAGGTGATGCACTCCCACGCAGCTCTAAGCTTTACTCCACTAACAATAGTGTCGAAGATCCGCCACCTCCGGTCGCCACAAGTCTGGCATTGTGGTATCTGATAACAAAGCCCACTCTCTCACTATCTTTTCTCTCAACAACACTGCCATTGAAGTTCACCTTAAGAAAACTAGGGTGTGGGAACTCCTAGGAGACAAAAGCAACCCTGATAACTGTAAAAACTAAGTGGAAGTCCTAGATATCCCTAGTTATCACAAAAGAAAACACTCCAATGGTACTTATGATCTTTGCAGTATAAAGTAATGCCCTGTCCACCATTATCCTCGGGTGCACCCTTTTGTCCTCGAAGATCCGAGAATTCCTATCTAGCCATATGTGATAGACCAGGTAGGCACATCTGATCCCCTACTTCATGGTGCTGGGCCTCTGTGAGGATTTCTTCAAAAAGCCAAGAAAATCCTCAATTGATGGATGACATATCCTGTCAAGAGCCGGGGAAGACCATAGTGCACCTCTAAATCTAGGCCACCTGCAAGCATCTAAGAAGAACATGACAGATAGACTCCTCCACATCCGAATATACCTCGCAAGCTAAGGAGACTCTTACACCTCTATCGGCCAGCACACCTCTAGTTGGCAGACACCCCCATGTTACCTTCTAGATGAACAGGGCGACATGGGGATGGATGCGCAACCTTTAGATCCAGCTTCCATTAATCTGTCGAATCGAAGCCCTTGTAGCCAGGCCATGTAAGTCTCGGGTGTTCACTTTCGACTTCCCAGTCCCACTCCAAATCCTTTTGTCCACTGCCTCCCATGGGGGTATCGGAAGTGCCACGACTCTCTCAGCTAGCAACTCTCCAAAAGCTTATCGAATGAGACCCTCATTCCACCTTCTCTCTCCTGGGATGATCAGATCACAGACTCTGCATCCATCCAGACACCTCGGGTCAATCAAGGAGGGCCACCCACTTAACGGCTGCTCAGAAAACCATTTGTCCTCCAGGACGTCAATAGCATGCCCGTCCCCATCTCCCATCTGATCACAGAAAAAACCGATGGGGCACGAGCGCGGATCTCTCTCCAGATGAAGGAGCTATGACGCATAGTGTGAAAAACGGGCACACCGGCCGAAGCTCCATACTTGGCCTGGATAAGCCTCATCAGAGTACCCCGGAGGCTCTCTAGTTGTAGGAGATATCTGACCGCATGTCTGGTAGCAAGAACCTCTTGCTACTTGATCAAAGAGTGAACACCGAACCTCCCGTTACGAGTTGGCTGCCAGATCACATCCAACACCAGCAGGTGAACGCCGCTCGCTCCCCCTTGCCAACCCCATATGAAGCTCCTGAACAGATGCTTTATAGTCCTCAGCGCTGCAAGAGGCACAATAATATTGGACAGAAGATAAATCGGAATCGAACTGAGAACAAACCGCACAAGAGTGACTCTGCCCATCATAGATAAAGCACTCGCCTGCCACCCACTTCTAGTATTTTAAAAGTACTCAACATTGTGACAAAAAAAATACTTTTTAGATTTATTTTTTTTTGGAGAGAAAGGGAGGGAGACTCATCTCCACCATATTTATCCAGGCCTCAATACTTAGTGATGCGCTGCATAAGATTCAAACCTAGATCAGTTCTTTACTAAGCATAAGAACATCACCATTGAAACAAGTCCTGATTCAAATGTAAGATTCATATTTTTAATTAATTTTATATAATGATACATTTAAATTTTATATAAAGATACATAAAAATCACTTAAAAACACAACTTCACAGCATATAGCATTTTTTGCCCGAGATTCAATAACTCTACCTAATATAGGACTCCAAAGTCCACTAAAAATATTTCAAAATTAGGTAAAAAATTAAGAAAATATAAGATATATAGCATTCTTCCCAAAACTTGAATCAAGGTTGCTAAGACTTAATAATACAAGAAGTTAGATAAAAATATAACATAAAAGGAAATGACAAACCTATATCTATTTAAACATTAACTACATCAAATATAGAAATCTAGCTTTTGGGTAATGTTCGAGAATGTTTCTTCTTCCCCTCTTTCATAAAGCTTGGGTAATGATGATAGATTATTATCAATTCCAGGTCTCTCCATGCTAGTCTTCCGAGGATAAATCGATGAAATGGCAGGTCCCTGCTTTGGATACTTTTGTTTCTACGGAACAGGTTTCTGGGATTGCGGTATTTGTTCGTTGGCTGTTAAAGAGGTCCCAGTTTACGCCACATCGGCTGTGGCAGCAGAAGCTTGTGCTCTTCGTGACAAGCTTTTGCTCAATGTGATGCAATCACGGACGGTTGCTAAAGAAAGAGCTTATATCATATCAAAAAAATAAGAAAGAAAGAAAGAAAGAGTTGATACAAATGTATGTTTGGAGAGTGACAACTAAACTCTGATTATGGCCAGTGCCAATCACCAGACTCAGCTGTTTGTTGAAATCACCATTTTTTTTAAAAGCTGAAGCTCAAATTTATTTATATATTTGTATACTTTCCTACACTCCCCCTCTTAAATTGGTAAGCCCATCATGTAAATTTTTTTAATAACGGAGTTAAGAAGTGTGGAGACAAAGTTCGAACTTAGGACCTCTGTTCTGATGCTATGTTGAAATCACCACTTTTTCTAAAAACTTAAGTTTATAGAATGAGGTAGGTTTATTTATATATTTCTATATTTTTAACATTGTTATCGAGGACAAGATCCCTGTTACATGCTTTTGGAAGCCAATTGCGTGGCAGATTAGACTGTCACCGGGGGGAGGCCCCAGGCGAATCATATGCATGGGCGGAGTCTCACCCAAATGAGCTCGGTTCTTTTCTATTTTTTGGCCTCTTCAAAGATAAAACCCGGAGAGGATGTAACTGGAGCCTCTCTTAGTTAACCACCACCTAATAGGCTAATACGTCAATAAAAAAAAAAGGAAAAAAAACACTAGGTACAACTGGTTTAAATCGAACAGTTCCGTGGCGAGGCCTACAGAATCAGGTTCTCACCGGAAGACAACCTAGTCAGATCAAATTAGAGACTCAACTAGGGAATCTTGAATTAATAATTGTCTTGGTTTCAGACTTAACAACTACTGACTCAATCACTATAACTCAAGAAATAATAAATTCAGTACCCATATTAGTTTAGGTTGCCAAAGAAATCCAAAATCGAAGAATATAAGAAGGAAAAAAAAAAACTCTCTGCTAAATAGCACATCACTTCCAACCATCTAAAACCACAGTTATGCTTTTTTCTAATTACTGCAGACACAATGAGACAATGGGGCATCCAAATCCTTGGAAATTCCACACTCTAATACAGCGCGAGGACTAGCATCAAACAAACATACATTAACCGATGCAAAAGAAAAATAAGAATTAGATATTTTCATCAAACAAGCCACTGAAAATCAGCACATGTATTGCACGTGACAACATAAAAGGGGGGATTATTTGATGAATGGCAGTCATCAATAATCTGCCTATAAATAAACACAGGGCAAGAGAGAGATGGTCATGGTACCACACACCCAGGCTTTACATCCAGATTGTAGGTTATTACCGAGGCAATCAGGAGGAAAGAATAAAACAGTCTGGATGTTTGAATGGACCAAGCAAAGATGCAAAGAAAACTACCCAAGAAGCATAGCATTGTGTTTTTTTTTATGTAGCAAGGTTATTATTACTACCATTCCGTAAGGTTTTTTAGTAAGGTTATTATATTTAGTACTATTACTACTATTCCGTAGTATTACCACTATTACCACCATTACTATTTTTTTTGGTAATATTACTGTTTTTTTGTAATATTGCTATTTTTAGTAATATTATTATTTCTGATAACATTACTATTTTTGTAACATTACTATTTTTAGTAACAATACTATTTTAAGTAACATTACCACTTTTTACCACCATTACTATTTTTGGTAATAATGCTATTTTTGGTAATCATGCTATTTTTGGTAATATTGCTGTTTTGGCAACATTGCTATTATTGGCAACATTGCTATTTTTGGCAAGATTGCTATTTTCGTAATAATGCCATTTTGTAATATTACTATTTTTAGCACCATTACTATTTTTGGCAATATTGCTATTTTTTGTACTGTTGTTATTTTTGATACTATAGCTATTTTTAGTATTATTACTACTTTTAGTAATATTACTATTTTTGGTGATGTTGCTTTTTTGATAATATAGCTATTTTCTGTAATATTTCTATTTTCGTGATATTGCTATTTTTAATTAATATTATTATTTCTGATAATATTACTATTTTAGTAACATTACTTCTTTTACCACCCATTACTATTTTTGGTGATATTGCTATTTTTAGTAATATTGTTATTTTCTGATAATATTACTATTTTTGTAACATTACTACATTTTACCACCATTACTATTTTTGGTAATATTGCTATTTTTGGTAATAATGCTATGTTTAGTAATATTGCTATTTTTGGTAACATTGCTATTTTTGGCAATATTACTATTTTTGGTAATAATGCTATTTTGTAATATTACTATTTTAGCACCATTACTATTTTTGACAATATTGCTATTTTTGGTAATGTTGTTATTTTTGATACTATAGCTATTTTGAGTATTATTACTACTTTTAGTAATATTACTATTTTTGGTGATGTTGCTTTTTTTGATAATATAGCTATTTTCTGTAATATTTCTATTTTTCGTGATATTGCTATTTTTAATTAATATTATTATTTCTGATAATATTACTATTTTAGTAACATTACTTCTTTTACCACCCATTACTATTTTTGGTGATATTGCTATGTTTAGTAATATTGTTATTTTCTGATAATAGTACTATTTTCGGTAATATTATTATTTTTGGTAATATTATTATTTTTGGTAATATTACTATTTTTAGTCACATTACTATTTTTCATAATATTGCTGTTTTGAGTAATATTGCTATTTTTGGTAATATGCTATTTTTGGTACTATGACTATTGTGAGTATTATTACTACTTTTAATAAAATTACTATTTTTGGTGATATTACTATGTTGGATCATATCACTATTTTTATAATATAACTATGTTAGATAAATATAACTATTTTGGTAATATTACTATTTTTAGTAGTATGACTATTATTGGTCACATTACTATTGTAGTAACAATACTATTTTTAGTAGTATTACTATTGTTAGTACTACCATTACTATTAGAAATATTACTACTATTGATGCTCTTACTACCATGAGCAGTATTACTACTATTGGAGCTATTACTACTTTTATTACTATTACTACTTTTGGTACTATTACTATTACTAGTATTATCAGTACTATTGCTATTTTTAATACTATTACTATTTTCAATATTATAGTATGATTACTATTATTAGTAATATTAATACTATTAATACTATTACTACTATTGGTGCTATTAGTACTTTTAAAAAAATTACTACTTTTTAGTACCATTACTATTCCTAGTATTATAGTACCATTACTAATATTTTTACTATTACTATCATTCGTAGTATTACTATTATTAACAATATTACTATTTTTAGCACTATTACTATTTTTAGTATTAAGTTCCAACAAGGGGGGGGGGGGAGCATACATTACGATGAGATGGCCCAACTTTAAAAGATAGACAAATACTACAGCCCTGCAGACCTGCTTATATCTACCTTCATAATTGTTTTTGACTTACCTCTCCTAGGGTTATGTTAGACCTCATAATTGTGAAAAAGTAGCAAGTTAAAGTCACATCATTATAAATTAGCAACATCTCTGCCATATAGACAAAACATGGGACGCATAAAAAGCACATATACAATGTCTCTGGCTTGCTGGTGAAGAAAATTTATCATAGGAATACGTATCCATCAGCATGATAATAGAAGGATAATCCCAATTTGACATTCACAAAATTCAACAACTGATTTAGAAGTAATAAATCTGAAATACGTTAATTGAACTCTTTGTAAAACCAGTTGAACGGATATATAATGTTAGAATTCAAACTTCAAACCAAATAACTAGGAACCTGGTAAGTTCACATGCAAAGAAGACAGCAGAACCACGTGATCATCAAACTATTGCAGCATTTTCCTCGAAGCATCACACATCCACAAGTCTGAATTTACGCCTTTTCCAAACACAATGTCTTGGAAAAGTAGTGCTGCTGCATAATTAGATAAGTACCCTTTTCTAATTACTTATCTACCGTGTTCACATGCAAAGAAGACAGCCGAATAATACAATCATTGATAATTGTAGTATTTATTTACAGCAACACACACACAGCATTCACAGTTCTGCATTTATACCTTTTCCAACACAAATATTTAGAGCTGTAAATACGGTTGCATAATCAGACACTAACTTTTTTAATCACTTATCACTATACAAAACCTTATAATACATCACAAACTTCTGGCATACAAAAGAGAAAATATCAGAAAGTACTGACTAGCAATTTGACAAGCAGCTGTCACATACCATCAGAGACAAGAATAAAGGAGGTGAATAAAAAGAGTCACGAACAGACCTACAAAATCAAGGCAAACAAGAAACTACCCCAAGCATCCCTCATGCAAAAAACCCTTGGAGTGGAGAGCCAACAGCCTCAAACAAAAGTTGAGATATTAAATGACGGATATATTATATATAGCATTCCAACTCCACAGAACATGTTTGATATGTTCAAGATTAAAGCATTTTAATTATATGAGTTTGATATGTTCAAGATTAAAGTATTTTAATTATATGAATTTCAGGCACACCTGAAGACTCGTCTGAGACTAAATGATTTTGCTTCCACAAAAGCAAAATCTGGCAGAACCTCAATTCTCTGGACCATTTTGAAAGATATTTATGAACAGAATCCTTCAAATCATTAGCTTCTTTTCTCACTTATCTTTTTTCTAGCAAGAAAATCTTTCCTGATCACTATCATTCATCCCCCATGGCGATCTTTCAGAAATGCATGGAATTCTATGACATTTCTCAATCTGCAGAACTATGCACAGAATTTGCAGAGAATTATCAAGATTGGCTCATTATAGTGCAGGGAGAACGGTGCGCTACCAAAGAAGCCAGATCTCTACATAATACACGTTCAGTCCATCTGGAGATCTTCAAAACTATCTCCTGCTTTTCAACCATTACAGCATCGTCCTCTGGAGAGTAGAAAACATAGTAGATGAGCCACCACCTGTAAGTTAATTCATAGAGAAATAAATTGTGTAAAATTCACAATTGAAACCTCTACCTGAAGAAGACTAGATAGTGGTAACCGACTTACAGGTAAAGATGTACTGCTACTTGATAAAAGCCTCTTACACAAAAGAATAGAAGACTGGCACCTGAAAACTAGATTATGATGCTCTATTCACATCCCGAGCGACTTGAGTACCTAATGCTAAAACTATTTCAGATGACTGTCCAGGGTTTTGAACCAAAGAATACAGCAACACAAAATTATACAAATTGACAGAACCCAGCACCAATGAGCTCCACGAAGCCGAAATTGTTACAACACATCCATACAGCAAGCACAATGAAAACCATATAATCTACTAACAAGATAATGAAAAAAGACATTTCACATGTTATCCAGCTTAAATGGAATGATAAAATGCTAGACCAATGCGAGTCAACTGTTGTAGTATTCAACACAACAGCAACCATGCTTTGTGAAAACCAGCATTTAGCATCATCCAATGTGTCTGTAGTCACCTTAATAAAAATACAGTATGCATCCAGATATCCAGAAAGTGACTTGAGCAATAATGACTTTGCCGCAACCTTCAACAGCACATGTAAACTGTTTTTCAGATCCTTCCTGTCTGAATCAGCCCCTGAATACCCAACAAGAACAGGCTCAACTAGACGAAGTTATTTATATACAAGGCATAATACTTCTGTGTGAACAGATAGGCATACTAGCTTACCAATCATTTGGCTGAAGCATTTCGCTGCAATGTAGGAATCCAACTGCTGGATGAACCAAAGTTGCTTCCCAAACCCTGACCTAGGTGTGAAGTATCAGCTGGCCCAGATTGTTTTGAGCTTAGAACATTTCTCTTTGAAGCACCTGGAAGAGAAAATGATGTAGATGGCATCTGCGCTTTTTCAGCACTTGTTCCCACTCTCTGAAACAGAAATTCCAATCACTTTTAAAAACTTAACAAGAAGTGCAGGCCAGTTATTATGCAAGAAACTTGAAATTCAAAGACCATGATAAGAGAAAATTCCAGTCAAATCAATATGCTTACCATTACAAGTCCGCATTAACTAGTTAACCAGAGTGGTAATAACAACAGCAAAGAGCATAAAAAACAAGAACAAGTGGCCCAACCACAAAAAACACCAGTTTTGGCCCAAGATGAAAGAAGATTAAGATGCAAAACAGATCTATTAGTTGGTAACAGAAATCTCTTAGGAACATAATAATACAAAAAAAGAAAAATTGGAATAAGGTTTGTTCATACATGAAATGTCACTCTTACACCCTTATTCAAAGTTTACCTTCATACTTACATGTAGAAAAGTGAGACCCAACTAAGATGGTTTCTTTGGTATTGTTTATGATCTCCACCAATTTCTCAAAAAATCTCTCTTTGAAATTGCAAATCAAATGTCGTTCTGTCTTCCAAGGAAGCTGGAGAGAACCAGATTCTTCTTCATATGAAGTCTTAATACCAATGGAATAATTTAAGATGGAAAAACATGTCCAGCTAACATACACTTCAGATTTCCCATAACAATCGCTGAAGTACAATTTCAAAATTGTACTTCCATAGAAGGTTGAGAAAATTTATGTTTGCTCTTTGTCTGGCAAGCACAAATTAATTTTTAACCAGCTGAAGGAATTTAAGAAGTGCTTGCTTCTTTTAAAAAAAACTAAGCTCCAATTAGCATATTATCAGAGCCAGAGAAACCTCAACGAGTAGAAGGGATTGTTAAAACCTTCATTCACAAAACAGCATATACCAAACAAAAAATAAGGCTTAACACAACAAGATGGTGATTTTAGACAATGACTGCAACTTTATGATAAGGAATATGAAAACATGCTAAAAGTCAATGGTGTGAATGGCAGCATGAATATTTCCCATTTATATAATTTGTAATTTTCAAGTAAATTTATGGAATTTGTTACCTTTTTATATTTAGGATACTTAATCAATTTAGCAAGGGTAATTAGTAAATCAGTGCTAGTTTCAAATTAATATGCACATTATGATGACACTACTACTAAGGCCCTTTTTAAACTAATAAAAATAAATGAGTGACACTCATTTATTTTCTGAACATTCACAGAAAAATTCAAAGCTGTGAAAATGGATAACTTTATTACTTACCATCTTCTCAAGCCGCTGATTGTCGGAAATCAGATTATTATCAGCTGGTGATTTGAACTGCATTCGAACTGTGGGACGTGCTGCATTACTTGGTCCAATGCGCTCTGTATTTTCATCTGGATGAGCGACATCATTTACACATTAAATTGGAGCAGTTGACCAAGACAAAAATGTTACTACCATGGAGTAGAGAAATGCAAAATTTCTTAACATTCATGAATTTTTTAAAAAAGTAAAAACTACCTTGTGAAAACTTTAATATAGTATCTGTCACATTGTGAATAAGAATACATTGACAGCAAGCAGTTTAACAAAATTTCTAACGCAACCATAAGTAGCTGTTCTTTTAGAAAACCATCCATTTGTAAACAGAGGTTGAACAAGGTCTTTCAAGAGTATGTCCAGAACGATGTTTCTAATTCCCTAATCAAGATTAGGTTCAAGTCAACTCAACAACCTTGGGAAGAACATGAGAATCCAGGTAGTACTGCCTAGAAAAACTCGTAATTAGTCGTTTCACCAAGATGTATGTCCCCACTAAATTATTTCAGAAAATCTTTATCACTTAGTTGATAAGACCCATTTGCATAGCCTTTGGATTAAAAATGTTGATTCAGAGTCCTTTAAGGATTAGAAAATATTGGTCTACATTTTTTTTGAACATAAATGTAGGACCAACTGCATTGATGGTTGATAAATCACATATGAAAGTAAATGGAACTAGATATGTATATCTATAGTATTTTAAAACAACAGGATTTTTGAATTTGTGCAACATACCATTTTGAGCGTCCAACTTTTACCTAAGATATGCTTTGTTCTCTCCCTTTGTTCCAATCAGAACACCCAGATATCACAACTGATTCTCAAATCATTATACTTTTGTCATACGTACAGCTTTATACGTTCAATTTATTTTTGTTGTTTGCATCCAACATAAATACATCATAATTTTAAGAGGAATAATTCAAATAATAACAATGTCTATATTTATGTACTGTTTATCATTTTTTCCCTAAAACATGTATTTCACATCCTCAATTACTTGTAATTTGTTATGATGACATTCTTGCATGATCCGGTAACTGACCATTACAATATTTTTTCCTCAGATCAAACATAGGGAAGAATAGAAAAAACATCTCACTAAATCTGCATTGACCACTTTTTTTATTCCTGAAACCTATCCAGACCAAGGTCCGCCGAACCGGTACTGGGACCGTACCGGTCGATACAGTACCGAGTTCGAACGGAACCGGCCGGTTTCGAACGGTTCCGGCCTTTTGCGGCCAGTTCCAATCGGTTCGGAACCTGTTCCGGCCAGTTCAGGGCCAGAACCGAATTTAATAGATGAACCGACCCAGTTCCCCACCGGATCGGCTCGGTACGAGCCGAACCGCGTCGTACGGGAGCACTTTCTATGTTATAAATTATTGCTATTGCTAAACTCAAATTAATTTGGAAGGACATGTCTCACACACAGGAGCTCAATTGAAGATGGCAAAATTCTTCAAACATCAAATTGGTCATTATTTACCAAGTAACTCCATGCTACACTGTAGATTTGTGCAATTTTCACCCCAAAAGATGACAGATATATATTCACAATAAGAACATTTCCTAACACATTGCTATCAGTTATTGATGATCATCATTGTCAAACCACTTCCATTTATATTGCACTGGTGTACTATATGTAAATTAGAAGCTTTCATGCAAATAGAGGCAACCTTGATGTTTGTCGACATCCATCGGGATTGCTCGGCTAGTCATTCCACCAGAGGCTGGCTGCCATTTTATACATCAAACTTAGTCAGTACCAACATAGAGTGGCATCTCAACCATGACAACTACAAGGAAAGATTGAAAAATACATGCATATTTTGTTAACATTGTAAGAAAGCTAGATGGTTTCAACATTAATTGCTTCGTGGATAAGCACAGTGTCAGCCTAACAATAACATGGGGAAAAAGGAACACTAGCTCGTAAAATTTAAGGTGAATGAACAATGTTCCCCAGCAAGGAAAAAGTAAAAAAGAAATATAAGGGAAGCAGATGCTGTACAGATGAATCCCTAGTGAGATTAGCATACAAACCGAAAATCGAGGCTGAGCTTTTGTTCTTTGCGACTGCTGGTATTTCAAAATGGTCCAGTCGAAGATATAATCAAACTCGTAACCTGTCATAAATGAGAGGAAATAACAATTTCAATCAAACTAATAGGGCAAATGTTTCAGTAGACCATGGCACAATTACACGTGGTTGATAAATCCTATACAATTTATGATCCAGAACATAATATGCAAGATGGATCCCAAGGAAAATAAAAATTTCAAGACTTGCATCTCACACTGTGAATCCTATACCAGTTAAGGAAAATGACTCACAAACGCAGACTCCTTTCCATATCCCTTAATTTAATTAGTTCTTGCATGCATCTTTTCATTTACAAATAAAATATCATATATCAAAATGACCAAGAAAAAGCAAGCAAAGTAAATCCAAAGTTGGATACTATTCATCAAAACAAAGAACTGAAGAAATAAAAAGAAAGAGTTTCAGAACACGAATTGCCATGATAAAAAGATTTGTCAAGCCATACCTTCACGACTAAACAAATCCCGGAATAGGCGCTTCAGGAATCCATAATCAGGTCGTTGATCAAATGTCAATGAATGACAGTAATGAAAGTAGGATGCAAACTCAACTGGATGAGACTTGCATAGAACCTATGAAAAGCTCATTTGATCAATACATCAAGATATCATCTCGAATTTTATGGTTTATATAATAAAAAAATATAAGTGGTCAATACAAACCTCAATAGGAGTTGAAAGCTTTTTCTCGCATATCTTATCGTATTTCTGCTTTTTGGTCGCGGCTTTTAGACCCTGCCATGGAAGACTTCATACAATAATAATATAACAAGTCAATTAGAACAGCAAGAAAATCAGACAACAATAAAAAAAACAGCAACATGCATAAAAAAATTCTTAAAAAGTAAGCTTACACTGTTGGCAGAGATACCAGATGGAAAGTAATGTTACAATACAGTGAAAATGGAGCACTCCAAGAATGATTTTAGCACGCATTCATGGGACAATAATTACTATTTTGACATAACAAGACAATATTGTTTTCCATTTTTGACAACAAAGAGGTAAAATCACTTAAAACCACTATCACTAATATAACTGGACTGGAAGACTATCAAAAACAGTCTCAAAAAAACAATGAACATTATTCATTTGTCTTAATTATATACACATGAAGATCTTCTATCCACAATAGAACAGGACATGTCAAGCTAAATGTAAAAGAAAACAGCTAGAAATAATAACTTTCAAAATTGCCGGTGTTCCATTCCTGAGTTTCAAGAAGATTTTTAAGAACTAAGAAATAAGTAACAACTTTATTCTTGGAATATTATAACAAAATGATATCTTTGGGAATGATGTACCTTCCTCTCAGAAAATACAGAAGAACATAACCAAGAGACTCCAAATCATCCCGACGGCTTTGTTCTAATTGCAAAAGGCTAGAGTAAGTCAGATAAGAAAAATTAATCATACTGTCATAACCATTTGATAGGTCATCACTTACCTATGCCCAAATGAGTGTTGCAACTTGCATAGCGAGCAGTACCAGTTAAATTTTTGTTTTCTCTGAAACAGAAAAGGGAAAGAAAAAAGAATGCAGCCCAGCATTCAGAACCATCTAGAGTAATCTTTCACAGTCCTATATGTGCATGATGATGCCGTTTGGCAGAAAGACAAAGATCAAATATATTTAATATATATACATACATATACAAGTATATGGCACATGAAATGCATGCTTGAGGGAAAACAATTCAAAACATTGAATCATACTATCCATAAATTAAACATAATTAGATTTTTCTCTTATTTCTTTGCAGACTTTTTTGTACTTTTCTATATTTATCTACTCTCATAAATACTGCAGCTAAATATTTCTTATCCACCTACAGCTGGTATTTCTATTTTTTCTAATCTATTTACTCCCATAAGTATTTATTATGTTATTTTTCTCTAATTTCTTACAACATAATTTTAATTTTTTATCTATTCATTCTCACAAAATGCCAATGGGAGAATAACAAGGAAAGGAATTTTTTGTATGACCTCACCAAAAAGAAAGTATTTTATTAATATACCAAAAAGAAAATTGGTATCTTTCGATTTTTCCTAGTTTGTTCTCTATCATGATTTGTTTTGGTACGATCCTTTCCTTGCATGTTTATAACTGTTTCTTTTTTATTTTTTTTCCCTTATTTTGTTGAAAACTGAGATTTTTGATTTTTTTTATTTGTTTATTGCTATGACTGTTATTAGGTCAAATTTCTTTATTTGTCTAAAACCAAAATTTAAATTTTGTTTCATTATTTGTATATAGCGAGGATTGTATAGATAGTCTAGAAAAAAGTGGAAGAGTATTTTTGAAGTCAAAAAAATAGCAAACAGATTATGGAAGGAATATTCCCAATTTTCAAAATTTATTCCCTATATAGTAGAGATATACACATACACATATCATAAAATTTGATTAGATTTACAAGAATTGGGTATGTAAATACTACAAAAGAAGTCAAAAGAAATATTGGAATGACATTTACAAGAATGGAGGAAAACTTGTAATGGCAACAGATCACTTAAATAATTTCTGTTTACATCTTCATAGTCTGTGTATTTGAGGTGATGCAGCCATCCAAGGCACAAAGCATATTTACAATTTCTTATCATGTTCTGATGCAAACAGTAAATATGTCCATACTACAAAGTCTGAGCATGAAAGAAGTATTGTGCAAACAATTCACCACAAAAACAGCATAATATTTCAACTTAGCAGCCAGGGATAATGACTAAATTGAATATTCTACTTCAAGATGATGAAAGGCCATAAAAAGAGATCAGGGTATAGGTTTGGTCATCATAAGAGAGAATGTGCAGCTCATACATAGTTTACTCTAGTAGTTACACTTCATACCTGTATGGAATATGGCGGTTCGTGGTAGAATCCCGATATCTTTTTGCAAGCCCAAAGTCAATGATGTATACCTACACAATAAGATAGATGAATATATCTTTGATATGAGTAAATTTGATTACATGCATGTGCCAAACATGAACTGATTATAGCCAATCGAAGTCATTACCTGGTTTGCTTTCCGACCAAGGCCCATGAGAAAGTTATCAGGTTTAATATCCCTATGTAAAAACCCTTTTGAATGGACGTACTCAATTCTCGTAATCTGTAGTTGAACATCAAATATAGAGTAAGCATTTCTCAATGCTGCTTGTTTACAGGAATGAAGAACTAAATTGCCGTGTAATAAGAAAACAGCAGACTGAAAATGAGAGGCAAAGTGTGCATGGAACAAAACCATCATGCATCTTGGCTATTCAGCAATAATAGATTTCTTAAACAGGAAAGTAGGTATAAAAGCAAATAAGACATAATTACATGCAATCCTCCTTAAAAGTATCATCCTTGTACCAAGATTCGAGGAACCGGTCAGTACCGTACCATACCGGGCATACTATACCGCACTGATACCGAACTGGTATAAAGTCTCATACCATATCAACACTCGGTACGCTTCGCCATCTTGTACCATGCCACGTGCCAATACTGCAATAGGATAGTACAAGTATGGAGTCTGGTACCAAGATGGTGAACCTTGGTAACAACAATAAATTCTAGAAAACAGCTGGCCAGAAAACAAGAGGCAAATCATTCATGGAACAACACCATCATGCATTTTAGCGAGGTCAGCAAGAAAGGTTGATGATAGTTATACGTGTAAATACAGAGGTTTTACCCAATATCTCATTGCTGTGTTTGTATGCAGAGAATACAGACTAGTCCCTTGCTGCTTCTGTTGTCATTTCTAGGCATTGTACAAAGTTTCAATCATAGTGTTGCAACTATTCTATAAACTACTTCAGGAAATATTAGTCTTCATGAAACTATAAATATCAGTTCTCAAACAGAATATATTGATTTATAATCACGCTTTTTTTTAATATAGGCATCAGAAACTTTACATGGTGATTATGATTTCCATATATGCTAATTTTCTAATTACCATCTGATCTGCCAACATTAGAACTGTCTTTAGCGAGAACTTCCGACCGCAGTAGACAAATAGATCTTCAAGGCTTGGACCAAGCAAATCAAGAACAAGAATGTTGTCCTCTCCATCTATACCACACCATCTTATGTTTGCTATACCACCTGCATGGACATCAGAACACAATTATCACACCTACCAAGAAACTAGCAGCATAATGACAGACGGTCTTGCCGTAACCTAAAACATACTTCCACTCTGAAGAATGTTATACAGCTTGGCCTCGTAAAGCAACTGCGGGTGTTTGGTCTTGCTGTTCTCCTATGCACAACAATCATAAGTTAAGCCTTCGTTCATTCTACAACAGAAATGAACTATAGGGCCTAATGGCCTATCAACCAGAAACACCAGCAAAGAAAAGCCTTGCTACAAAACTGGACAGACTACTGTACTAAAATTCTGAAAGAGTATGCGAATAGAAACTGTAATTATAACTTTGTACAACTTCAATAATGCGGATTCTCCAAAAAAATAAAAAAAATCAAAATCCACAAAAAAAGTTCTGCTTTTTAAACCCGGAATGATCAAATCAACCAAAAACATGCATTCAGTAATCCCTCCCAGATTGTCTACCTCTTCGCACAACTTAGGGTCGATCACCTAAAAAGAAAAATCCAGGTAAAGAACTGTCATATTTTCAACGTAAAAAACATTTTTTGTTTACTCGACAAAGAGGCTCCTTGACGTGAATTCCCTTATTTCCTCGTCACCGACATCAAGAAATCCCGATCAGAATAGAAATAGAAACAAGAAACACAAGAATCGGTCTGAACTCACGATCTTGACCGCGACAATCTCGAAGGTATCAACATGTGTCGCTGCAACAGATCACACCAACAGAAAGAAGGGATCAGAACTGAAGAGACCTTCGATCGGTGCAAGAATCGAAGGGAAGAAGACGGCCATGGACTCACCGAGATAGATCTCACCGAAGGATCCGCTCCCAATCTTGCGCCCAAGCTTATACTTTCCGCCCACGATCCGCTCCATGCCCTATACCTTCTCCCACCTCCTCACAAGCGCATCAAGAACTAGGGTTTGGACGATAGAAGGATCGAGGAAAAAAAGATAGGGAGAGAAAGAGTGGAAAAGGAGGAGAAAGGAGGGAGGAGGAGAGAGAGAGAGAGAGAAAAGTCTTTAGGTGCGTTGTCTTCTGGCTCTCGGATGACGGTGGTGGGAGAAGACGGGGGACGGATGGGCCATAAAACACTGGGGAAGAGCTGTGAGGGGTATTTTCGGTATTGAAATAATGGAACCCTTTCTGCCCTCGAGCAACGAGCTTATCCGTCTAGTGAACCGACAAAGAAACCGGCGCGGTTGAACCGGCTTGGTCCGGACCGAGACCGTTCTAGTTTGACTAGACCCGTTCTGAAACCCAAACACGATTAACTTGTCAGGTTTATGTCCGATTTAGGGTTACATCTCCTGCTTTGATCTGGTTAGTTTTTGGATTAGGGTTAACTTTTTGGAGGAAGAAATAACATAAAGTATTTGGACAAAAGCACTTTTCTTATGAAGAGATGTTAGGTAAGGCTTTTGTTCATTGCCACCGTTCCGGAGAATATTATATATGTAAAGATTGCATGATAAAATACCATACTTTTCTTATTATTTTTATGATTTATTATTTGGTCTCCTGTTATGCTTTGATTCTGGATGTATCCATTCTATTTATAATGAGCCTTTAATCCTTTGTGGTATGAGCTTGAAGCTAGGGATATCAAAAGAGTGGATTTAGTGCAGTTAGTGAAAAAATTGAAGTTGAATTCAAAATCCACTACAGCTCCTTGAAACTGAGATCAAAATCAAATAGTTTTTAAAATAAAAAACCATAACTGCTACTAAAAAAAACCACAAAATCAAATCTGAAATCAAAAAACCGCAAACTGTTTAACTTTTTCATTTATTTCAAAAATTTTATATATAAGTAAACAAATTGAAGATATGATCTATAGTTTTCATATGATTCATACCAAGTCAACTAATAAATATATCCAAAAATAATAACACAACCATCCAACTAATCAATAATTCTTAAATAATCACAACTGTTCAAGAAACTCAATAGTTCTAAAATAACAATACAATAGTCCAAGTTAAATATAAATCCAACTACGTCATAGAAAATAAGTCCAACAAAGACAATAATCGCGAAAAAAAACCAAAGGGAGGAAAAAGCTGCCTCTCTAGCATCTAGGATTTATCCATTTAGTCATTTACCCATTCATGGTCCATAGACAGTCCAGATTGAATGGGATAAAAGCTAGGATTTATAAATATATAAAGCATACTAAGAGATATCGAGTATGTTTAGTTTTGGGTTTGACATCATATTTGATGTTGGGTTCCATCTTGAATTTTATTTCAAATCGGGTTCGGGTTGGAATTCGCCAAAATCGAGACTGAATAATTTTTTATTCATAAAACTATCACTGAATCTATCCCCATTTAATTTCGATTAAAATAGCCTCATTTGATTCGGAGATGTATAAAAGGTTTGGGGATCCATCCCCATTGACATCCCCAATGACATCCCTACTTGAAACATGCATATTAATAGGCTATAGAGTGAGCAATTGATGCTGAAACCATAGCACTGCATCTATTTTGTATGCGTGTGCAAAATATTCAAGAAAGGAATGTGTAAGATGAGCTTGTGTATCTTGTGTTTATTTAACACGGCTTATATGATAAATATTTGATGTAAGAAATTCAATTACATATACTACGCTTTGCATCGTTTATCAAGATGATGTATGTTTTTTTGAAATCTATTTCCAAAATTCAAGTTGGATAGAAAGAGAAAAAAGAAATGAGAGTGCAAGACAAGTTCGAAAAAGTCATTGCATATTTTTTCTAGAACAAGAGTCATTTCTCACAAAACATTTATCTAGTTGGATTACATACTGCAATAGCCATTGTATTGAAACAGGTAAATGAACCTTAGAAAGTAGGAAAAAGAGTTTAAAGTGTTAAGCTCTTGAAAAATCAAGGGTAGCTTATGTATCTTTTTCTCCCGCAAATAGTTAGCCTCCTTTGCATATGTTCTATCATGTGATCTATGTAAAGAGATGGTATTAAATCTATTTTTTTAATCAAAAAAATCTTTTAGAGAGGCTACAAGCCTAACTGATTATATGAACAAGAGTAAGGTGTTGTACTTGTTGGGAAAAAATCAGAAGACCCGCTAGAACATTAAAAAAGAGGGAGAACAAAAAAAGAGATAGCCAATAGCCTAATTAGGCTAAGGTTTATCTCAGGGCACATTAAAAACAAATTCATATTCACTAGACTACACAGCTAAATCCTACTAACCAAAAGTTGTTATTTTGCATTTTAACACATCAGGTAATGAGAATTATAGGCATCCATCTCAATATTGATAACCCAAGGCCACCTCTTTAACAACTTTTAGCCAACTTATTAATGATCGCATCTAATCGTATTCTTGGTGTGACAAAGGTGGAGATCACTATAATTCCACAGACAAAGCAGGTAATAGGGACATCAGAGCTTTTCATTTAGATGATGGAGCCATCAGAGCAGTTTGAGTTGGATCCCAAAATTGGGCCCACTCGAGTTAGCGTCATCTCTACTTTATTGCATTATTAGTTGTTTTTATTATTGGTCGAGTCAATTTGGTTAGTTGCTTTTGTTATTGATTGAGTCAGTTTGGTTAGTTGTTCTTATTTTAGTCAAGTCAATTGGGTTACCTGTTGAATCGTATAATTGGGTCGAGTGATTGGATCGATTTTAGTATGTAATCAATCAGTTGACTTAGTCAATTAATTCAGGACCCAAGTTTGGTATGTCGTCAATTATTTGATCTGATGTAAGGCCTATATAAAGGTCACCCCTCTTATAAATTAGGGCATTGAAGAATTGAATAAAAATTGACATCCCTTTCTCCTCTTTCCTCCTCTTCTCTTCTTCTCCCTTCTCCTTCTCTTTTCTTCTTCCTCTTCCTTCTCTATTCTCACTGCAGTGGTCCTCCATCAGCAAGTGTGAGTGATCACGATTTTTAATATAACACTACCATTCTCTATCAAAACTTGACTTTTTGATCTTATGCCACTACATCTCCAATAACATTTGTCACGTTTTCCGTATATGCATAATTTCTTCTCTTCTGGCACTTTATAGTCCTTTCCAAGACCCATATAACCATGACTCATCCTCTTAGTGTTAAGGTTTTAGGGTTTAGGGATTATACTCCTTTACTATTATGTTTTCCAGCCATTCATATTAGTGGATCACATGAACAATGCTAGAGAGGGGTTAGGTGAGGCTTAACTCTCTTCTCATTGCGACTTACGAGCATCTCCCATCACCCATAATTATGACCATAATTTCACTCTCCTTCGTAGTAGGAGCACCTTTCCCATTTTGGATGATAGGCTGCTTTACCACCTCTCTAACTGTGCTAGCATCCTACTCCTCTACCCAAGTCCTTGTTTCTTGTCCCCTAACATAAAAGCTTATCAAAGTCACATGCATGAGATGGCTAAAGGAACTCACGAGAGATTATGGATTGGGTTTTTTTCACTCAATTTAGGGGCAAATGTATTTACTTTTTGACAACTAGCATGGAAAGCTGGCTGAAAGGACAACCCTTGATTTGTTAAATTCAATAGCCTACTTAATCCAAAAATATATATCCTTCAAAATCATCGGCATAAAAGGTGGCAATCTAGGGGCACCATGTAAGGAACTACATCTCATAAAGAGTTGAGCCCACTATATATGATAATTAGATTTGCATCCATAGGCAAAAGGCAGAGATTCAATTCTAGAGAGTGTTGGCCCTCTCTTTGACCCAATTATGCTAAACCGTGATTCTGTAAAAAGAAAAGGCTTTATCAATCAATTGGTGGAGAAGGTTGAAAGCATATCAAGAAAAAATGGTGTTAGAAAAAGGTAAAACAAGAAAATTATGTTGATATAAACTCATAGAGCCAGTTGAGTCAAATGTCATCCTGGAAAGGTATTAAGGGATGGCGTGTTGAATTTTACCACGTTTCGTTTATATGTTTGTTTGCCTCCCAAAAGTTGGTGTCGGCCGACCCAGCTGGCTCCAAGCCGGTCGAGATGATGGAGCCGCTTGTGTTCCAAATCAATCCGGTCCAGTGGCCGGTTCGGTTTCTTTTTTAAGTTGTCCGGAGCCAATTCAGCCAGGGTACGTACCGGTCAAAAAGGACTTCAAGAATAGAAAGTTAAAACGGACTAGTATGAGGGTATACGTGCACTTTGTCCGGCGTCACGCTATTTCTGGGTTTTGGCGGGACGCAGCCGGGCGTGGCTGCCATCCCACCTTCCTTTCTGCACCAACTCCTAGCCACGCGCGACACGTGTCGCAGCTTCCATCCGATCCCGCCGGTTAGTGCCGAAAGAAGAGCCAAAAGGATCGACGTATTGTCAATCTCGACCGTCCGATGCGGATAACTTTCGATCATCGATGGCGTTGAAGGGTAATTTGGTCGTCGGCGGCACCGGATGCAAACCAAGGCCACAGGCGTCGCTCTCGACGCTCCGCACCGCGTGGGTCTCGTGGGGGGGTGGGGGCGCAGCCAGCGCTATCGTGCGCCGGGGGTCTCCGGCCGCCGGCCGCCCATCTAGCGACGGATCGGTCTTCTCTCATCGGTCGGCTTCTTCTCCGTAACGCGGTCAATTGGTTTCTTCTATTTCGTTGTCGTGGAAAAGCCCAAAGCCCATGGTTTGATGAAGAATCCAATGGCCAGGAAGAGAAGTACAGCAAGTGTTATAGTACCCATAGTCCGATCCGCGATGTTTATCATTTTTATTTTTTAATCGGTCTTTTGTAACGCGTGATATTATTTGAAATATAAAAAACCCTGCCGACTTTTTTTTATTTTGTTGCTCATTGCTCAAAAAAGTTGCGGTCAACTATTTTGAAGAAGTCAATAGGCAAGTTGCATGAGATTTCTCGGTAGTCTTGATATATGCTTGTCCAATGGCTTCCATATGCCCAGTCCGCTAACAGTCTAGTGTTCAAGTAAATTTATAAATTTTTACTAAAAGGAAATATATAACAGCAAGTGCAGTCCTAGCAACAAAGGTCGAAAATTACTTAGTTGTTGCATGGGGACAGAAACACCTCATATTATCAGAGAATTTTAAGGAATCATAAGAGAATAAGTTATCTTCAGCAATTTCTTCTCAGGAGGTGCCTCTGATTTGGATTGGGCCTTCTTGTACCCTGTGGATTTCTGCTCTTAGCTTCTCCAATCTTATTGCACCTTTCAGCTCAGAGGAAATTCGAACTGCAATCTTCTCTTAGGGGGTGATGGACCTCCAGTGCTGTTTTTTCAAAAATCCTGGCTTCTTCTTGGAAAATGACTTTGTGAATCGCTTCATGATGAGTCTCTATGAAGGTAACTTCTAATAGCTAGATTATAGACGTATCAGTTTAATTCATAGCCTCATTATAATCATCTCTAAGATCTTGGCTAAGAGATTGAGCTCCATGCTTAACGACCTGATTTTGAGCCCCATGCTGTGCGAATTATTACATGAAGTTGTGGTTTGCATTCACTTGGTTTTCTTTTAGCATTTCAGCGTTCATGCTTAGGATCATGCATCAACATCATCAGTTAAAGTATACCTAACCCAGGCTTCAGAACAGTTTTGTCCCCCGGCTCCACATCATGATCAAGTACTTTCCTTTTCTGGTTCTCTGCAAAACCAAGAAAGGAGAAGCAAAGCAAGAGGTCCATGATCCAACAATCCAGCCAAAAAGTTGTATCCATCAACATCCCCGACCTTAGCTCCTAAAGAAAACTGGAAAACCTCAAAGCTGTAAAACTGTAAAACTGTAAAAGTTGTATCCAAGAGGTTGTACCCTGTAAAACCTCCTAAGGAAAACTGTTTGCCCTGCCGCCAAGTACCTTTTTTTTTTTTTTTGATCTAGGAGAATATTCTTATGATCAGTTCATGACTCGGAGTTTTCTGATTTAGGGGTTAATAGAATTTAACTTACATAATATGACTTAAATATGTTTCTCTTGATCATATTTTCATCTTCTTAACTTAACTTACAGGTTTCATTTAAGAATCTTTAAGTGCCCTGTCATATCTTCAGCATTTTCTGCTAATTTTGTAAGAAATTTGTAAGGACTTTTTCACATGTATATCCTTCTAAATAAACAAATGTTGCCCAAGGTGACAATCCAAGAGGGGGGGGTGAATTGGTTTCTTTTAAACTTTTGGTGCTTTTAAAAACTTTCTTAATTAAGTGTGGTGGATGCTTTCTTAAGCTATTTGAGTGAGTTAAGCTAATGCAATAATAGAAGGTAAAGCAAGTGAAAATAGAGACACAAGCACAATACAAACACCACAATATATAGTGGTTCGGTGCTCTCCTTAGCACCTACGTCCACTCCCCAAGCGTACCCTTGGGATTTCACTATAATCACACGGATTACAGTTGGATTGTTTTCCGGGCTCACAATCCAAAAACCTAGTTGGTTTTACGGGCTCACCAACGAACCTATACACTTGGTTTTGCGGGCTCACCAAGAACCTTGTTGGTTTTGCGGGTTCACCAACGAACCTATACAACTTTGGTTTTACGGGTTCACCAAAAACCTTTGTTGGTTTTGCGGGCTAACCAACGAACCTTTACAAAGTGTTTAAGCAAATGAAAATAAAAGATTTAACTCCTAAATGAGCATATAAGACAATATGAACAACAAAGAAGAGTTTAGAAGGAAGTTATCGCTTTGAAGTTGCTTTGCTCTTCTTTGTCAAGGAAGCTTCACTCTTCAATGGGGGAAGGAGCTCTTGATGCCTCTTTGAATGTGCTCAATCCTTTCCTTTGATTCTTGGATGAAGCTTCTTGATGAAGGAGATTAGGGCTCTTTAGTATTCTTGTGTATTCTTTGATAAACCTCTCAAAAGATATTTCTCTCTGATGAATAGTGCCCTTTAAATAGCCTCCCACCTTCTTTGGTCAAGCCCCATCCGTCAGATTTGAAAAACTAGCCGTTACAAGCCTTGGAAAGGACAAAAAGTACATCTGCAGAACTAGCCATTACTGTTCAGCCCGTGGTTGGGTCGGCTCATCCTGTCCTTGGGTCGACCCAACTTGACCTTGGGTCGACTCAAACATTCCTTGGGTCGACCCTCTCAGAGAACACAGAAACATGAATTTCAAACTTCCTTCACTTGGGTCGACCCAACCATTCTTTGGGTCGACTCAAAGTCTGCTTGGGTCGACTCAACTTCTTCTTGGGTCGACCCTCTCAGTATTCCCAGAAGATCAATTTTTGTCTGTCTTTCTGTCTTCAATTTGGGTCGACCCTCTCAGAGTTTGGGTCGACTCAAAGTTTACTTGGGTCGACTCAACTTCTTCTTGGGTCGACCCTCTCAGTAATTCCAGAGAACCGATTTCTGTCTGTCTTTCTGTCTTGCCTTTGGGTCGACCCTCTCAGGGTTTGGGTCGACTCAAGCTTGGGTCGACTCAACCACTGTGTGGGTCGACCCTCTCAGTAACTCCAGAGAGCATTTTTCCTTGGCATTTTGAGGTTCTTTGGAGGTTGGGTCGACTCATGCTTACCTTGGGTCGACCCAACTCACTGTTCATTTGTGCTGTTTTTTTGCAGGAGTGTGCCAGATGATTCCTTTAAGTGCCGGGGTCGTCCCAATCAACCTATGGGTCGACTCAATTCACACTTTGCTGCATTCTCAAGGTTAGATCCATTCAAATGAACAAGACCATATATATGTTTTCAATTTAAGCATATGTACTGAGAGTAATAACCTTATAAATGAAGTATCAATTTAACTTATAGCATGCTTTAAATAATAACTTGTTAATCATCAAAATAACACTATCATCCTCAATCTCCCCCTTTTTGATGATTACAAAATAAAGAGTATAAGCCTATTGATACTTGTCTTTAGAACCAGTTTATGAAAGGGATTGAATTTCAGAATTTCAGCTTTTCATATATATAAGTGAAATCTCCCCCTATATCATTCAAATGTTGCCAATTTGACTTTTTGAATTGCTCCCCCTTTCATTTATAATTCATTAGCAATGAAACTTCAAAAATTTGAGATAAAATGTGAGTTTCAGCTTATGTATCGGGGTGCGAGAGGTGCGTGCCAAATTCTGAATTTATATGTGCCAAATTCTGAATTTTGATGGAAATTTTTGATTTAGTCAATTTCATTGTTACAACTTGCTCCCCCTTAGATATATAATCTTTCTTATATGATTTTCAATTTGTTTAGCCCATTTATTTCTCTTTTCTTTTCATAACTTCTTTACTCACTCTTTCTCATAAATGAAATACTCTTTCTTTTCTTAGAGTGAATACTTTATCTTTTCGTCTCCCCCTTTATACTCTTCCTTCTCTTCTCCTTTATATACTCCTTTATATACTGTTTCCTCTTCTCCCTTTATATACTACCCTTTCCTTCATAACTTCTTTTATATACTCTTTCCTCTTCTCTTCTCCCCCTTTTTGTCATCATCAAAAACATAGATATGGGAAAAGATGCAATAACGAAAAAGCTTTAGACTTCATTGATCAAAATAGGAACATTTTTCATACATTAATTCCCAAAATAAGTACAATGTTCCTCAATCAAGAATTAAAGATATGACGGAAAAGTAAGATACATAAGGAAAAAAGCAAGATACATATAAGAAAAGGCAAGATACATTTGAGAACTAGATTTCTAGCCTAGGCTCTAAATATAGATGCTAAGATCAGCCTAGGGAGAATCTAATGGCTGGGATCTAGTCCTCATCCGCCTAGCATAAGTAGCGAGGGGAGGTCGAGCCTGGTGAGACTGGGTCTGGCGTGGAGCACGTCGAGCTGGATGACTCTGTGCCGATATCTCTGACTCAGCAGCCTGTGGCACAGAAGGTCCATGTGTCTCTCTCTCTCTCCTGAGTGCTCCAATCTGCTGCCTCAGATCACTGATATCAGCAGACATGACATCCAAGCGGGCGTCCAATCGGCTCGTGAGCCCGTCAGTAATAGTCCTCGCCTGAGCTGTCATGAGCTCTGTCATCCTGCTCCAGAAGTCATCCGTATCTGTCGGAGGAGCAGATGACGATGGTCCAGCCTCTGAGGGTGCAGTAGGATGATCCATAGGCTCCTCATCCTCACGCTCTGGTGCCTCTCCCTCTGGTGCCTCACCCTGAATGCCTGCACCAGTATGTATCCACTGCCCGTTCACTTTCTCATAACCCATGCGTATGAGTGACCGTGCAGTGTACGTGTCTGTGGGGTGCAGATTCTTGAATGCTTCCTCCTCGAGAGGTAATCCATGCTGACGGAAGATCAGTGTAAGTATCATGCCATAAGGCAATGATACCCTGTTGCTGCTTATCACCTTTCTCATTTGCTTCAATATCATGGCCGGAAGATTTAGGGGAATCCCTCTAATCATGCACTCCATAACTGCAAGATCTCGCTCTGAGATGAGATCAAATCTACCGGGCTTCGGAAATAGAATTCTATTTATCATATTTAGCAACAACCTCATCTCGGCGGAAAGAGAACTAGCTATTACCTTCTGAGAGAAATCGAAGTTCTCATTTTCCATGATCAGCTGAAGAGCTCTCATCTTGTTATCTGATCTTTCCGGAGTAGCTCCTGTGCAAGGTAGGTGTAGTAGCTCACTCAAGCTCTCCTCGGATACCCGGATCCGAACACCTCTAACATCTGAAACAAGCCCTCCCATACCAGTTTTGAGGAAGGCGTAGAACTCTTGGACTAATCCGGGGTATATCACCACATCAAGGGAGCAAAGATACTCCCATCCTTGTCTTTGGATCCATTCCCAAATTCGAAATCCTTCTTGGTTGAAAAACTCCGAATGGATCCTTCTTCCGGTAGTAACCGGCCTCCCCGCAAATCTTGCAAGAAGCACTGAGGGGGAAGGAGGAGGAGGGACCTCCGCACGTGCCTCACGTGGTGGAGACACGGGAGAAGGCTCGGTAGGGCGCCTTTCCTCTTGTTGAACTCGGCTCACTCTTCCGGATCTTTTGGCTACGGCTCGTTTGGGACCCATTTCTCCAAGATCTTAAAGAAATCTACTGTTTGGAGGAGTTTGGTGGAGATTGGAGAGTGGGGACCAAGCTTTTTGGAAGAAGACAAAGGGCAAACAGTGCCCTAGATGTGCTCTCGGGCCCCCTTTTAACAGTGGGGTCCCGACGTTGGGTCGACTCAAGAATTTTCTTGGGTCGACTCAACGTTGGGTCGACCCATGTTCTGGGTTGGGTCGACCCAAGTGCAGAAATTTGTTTTCTCTTCCTTTTTGCTTCTAAAAAGTTTTTCTTGCTTCCAATTCTTATAAGCTCTTTATGGAACAATGATACATGAGTAAGGAATCTATAGATAACAAGTTTGACTCATGTTTCATGGGATTTTTGAAGTTAGAGGAATGTATCATGAGACTACTAACTTCCTTCCATATTCATTCAATAAAAGGATCACATATACCTAATTCCCTTCTGAGCATACAGAATCTATCTTCACTCAGTGGTTTTGTGAATATATCGGCCAATTGTTTTTCCGTGCATATATGCTCAATGCATACATTTCCATTTTGCACATGATCCCTAATGAAATGGTACCTTATTTCTATGTGTTTGGCCTTAGAGTGCTGAACTGGGTTTTTAGTGAGATTGATAGCACTCGTATTATCACACTTGATAGGAATATTATCTAGTTTAACTCCATAATCCTCTAGTTGTTGCTTGAGCCATAATACTTGAGCACAGCAACTACCAGCAGCTATGTATTCAGCTTCGGCTGTGGATAGTGCTACTGAATTCTGCTTTTTACTAAACCATGATACTAAATTGTTTCCTAAGAATTGGCATGTGCCACTTGTGCTCTTTCTATCTAATTTGCATCCGGCAAAATCTGCATCTGAGTATGCAAGCAAATCTAGACATGAGTCTCTCGAGTACCATAATCCAATGGTGGTGGTTCCTCTTAAATATCTAAGGATCCTCTTAACTGCACTTAAATGTGACTCCTTAGGATCCGATTGATATCTAGCACATATCCCTACACTAAAAACAATGTCGGGTCTACTAGCCGTAAGGTAGAGCAAGGATCCAATTAGTCCTCTATAGAGCTTAATATCCACACTTTTCCCTTTTTCATCTTTGTCTAGCTTACTAGTGGGATTCATTGGAGTGCCAATTCCCTTATGATTTTCATTACCAAACTTCTTCAATATTTCCCTTGTATACTTAGTTTGATGAATGAAAATCCCTTCTTTGGTTTGTTTGATTTGTAATCCTAAAAAGAAACTTAGTTCTCCCATCAAACTCATCTCAAATTCTCCATGCATTAAGTTAGCAAATTCTTTGCATAGAGTATCGTTAGTGGCACCAAAGATTATGTCATCTACATATATTTGTACCACTAATAGATTTTTGTCCTTTTTCTTGAGAAATAGAGTTTTATCTACATTTCCTCTACAGAAATCATTATCAATCAGAAATTTACTTAGCCTATCATACCAAGCCCTAGGTGCTTGCTTTAAACCATATAATGCCTTATGTAATTTAAACACATGATTTGGCAATTCATGATTTTCAAATCCTGGAGGTTGTTCTACATATACTTCCTCCTCAATAATGCCATTTAAGAATGCACTCTTCACATCCATTTGATATAACTTAAAGTCCATAAAACAAGCAAATGCTAGAAGTAATCTAATAGCTTCTAATCTAGCTACAGGAGCAAATGTCTCATCATAATCTATTCCTTCTTCCTGATTATATCCCTTAGCTACGAGTCTAGCCTTATTTCTTGTAACTACTCCATTTTCATCTAATTTATTTCTAAATACCCATTTTGTTCCAATTACTGAATTATGCTTTGGTCTTTCAGTTAATGTCCATACATTACTTCTTTTAAATTGATTTAATTCCTCTTGCATGGCATTTATCCAGTTAGTGTCTTTTTCAGCTTCTTCATATGTTTTAGGTTCTAATTGTGAAACAAAAGCAAGATAATCATTTAAATTTCTAAGAGAGGATCGAGTTCTTACCCCTTGAGATGGATCACCAATAATTAAGTCTTGGGGATGTCCATGTACATACCTCCATTCTTTTGGCACGTCTTGGGGTTGTGGTGGCACGCAATCCTCTCCTTTATCTTGATTTGGTGCGTCATCAATTTTTAACTTCTCAAAGTCGATAATTCCTGTATCATCATCAATAGAGTTTTCTTTCCTAGCAGACTCACTATCAGACTCATCAAATATGATATTTACCGACTCTTCCACTACTAAGGTTCTTTTGTTGAATACTCTGTATGCCTTGCTAGATGTGGAGTATCCTAAGAAGATACCTTCATCTGACTTGGCATCAAATTTACTTAAGTCCTCCTTGCCATTATTTAAGATAAAACATCTACAACCAAACACTTTAAAATATTTTGCAGTTGGTTTCTTATTCTTCCAAAGTTCATAAGGAGTTTTCTTAGTTATAGGTCGTATTAAAACTCGATTTAAAATATGGCAAGAGGTGTTTATAGCTTCAGCCCAAAAGTACTTTGGAAGATTTGACTCACACAACATTGTGCGTGCCATTTCTGCCAATGTCCTATTTTTCCTTTCAACAACCCCATTTTGTTGAGGCGTTCTAGGTGCTGAAAATTGATGTGATATTCCGTTATTAGTGCAGAATTCCTCGAAGTGTTGATTTTCAAATTCCGTGCCATGATCACTTCGAATTGCTACCAATGTGAATTTCTTTTCATTTATTATTTTATTATATAATTTCAAGAATTCTGAAAATGCTTCATTTTTATGTGCCAAAAATGAAACCCATGTATACCTTGAAAAATCATCAACACTAACTAGTCCATATTTCTTTCCTCCTAGACTTGTAGTTCTAGTAGGTCCGAATAAATCCATATGTATGAGTTCAAATGGTCTAGTTGTTGATACTACATTCTTCGATTTAAAGGATGATCTAGTTTGTTTTCCTAATGAACATGGTCCACATATTTTGTCTTTTTCAAAAATCAATTTTGGCACATCCTTTATTAATTCCTTCTTAACTAGTTTTGATATTAATTCCATACTAGCATGTCCTAGTCTTCTATGCCAAAGCCAACTAGTTTCATTCTTCTTTTCTTCATTAGTCATTAAACATAAACCATTTTTCTTACCTAATTCATGAAGATCTACTAAATAAATGTTTCTTTGCCTTTGTCCTACAAGTACAATGCTATTATCCTTAGGATTTGTGATAATGCATACAGATGCTTCAAATGTAACTTTAAATCCTTTATCACAAAATTGACTTATACTAAGAAGATTATGTTTCAAACCTTTAACCAATAAAACATTTTCTATAAAAATAGATGGAGCAATGAAAATTTTACCCTTTCCAATGATATGACCTTTACCATTGTCTCCATAGGTAACTACTCCACCTTTCTTTGGTTCCAAAGTGACAAACTGATCTTCGTCACCGGTCATGTGTCTTGAACAGCCACTATCAAGATACCATCGTTTTTCCATTTTATCAGCTGTAAGACACACCTGCAATCAAGATCAAGATGAAACTTTAGGTACCCAAACTAAGTTGGGTCCTTTAGGGTTAGTACTCCATGTTCCTTTTGGAACCCAAACTTTCTTAACCTTTTGTTTATTACTTGATTTGCTTTGACTAGATTTTCTAAAGTTACACTCATATGCTCTATGTCCTATCTTATTGCAACAATAACAAGTAACATTTTCATTTTTAGCTTTCACAAAAATATTCTTTAAGAGTTTTTGTTTTGTATTTGTTCTATAACCTAAACCAGCCTTATTATATACAGCTCTTTGACTATCAAGTATCAAATTCAATTTAGTAGAGCTAAGAGTAAATTTATCTACCAAGGATTTATACTTTTCAGCATCTTCTTTTAACTTAATATTTTCAGCAATTAGATTTTTGGTTTCATTTTCAAATTTCCTACTTAACGTTTCATAGTTATTAGACAATTTTATTTTATCTTTAATAAGAGATTGATTTTCTTCTTTTAGAGCTCTATTTCTATTAATTACTTTCTTATGTTCTTCCATGAGTTCTAAGAAAGCATCATGTAATTCATCAACAGTAAAATCACAGTCAAGTTCAGAATCTACCTCATCGTCATTGGCCATATGACATATTTGGGCCGTGTCTTGATGATCTTCATCCTCTGAACTTGATTCCTCACTCTCACTCCAATCAGCCATAAAATTTTTCTTTTTCAATTTTCTTGCTATCCACTTCATATCTGGGCAATCTATCTTGTAATGCCCGGGTTTATTACACTCATAGCAAATAGGGGTTTCTTTCTCTTTTTCTTTATCCTTACCCTTTTCTTTATCCTTACCCCTCTCTTTGCTTGAATTTCCTTTAGAGAAGGGCTTCTTTCTATGGAATCTATTTTTACCTCTCATGAATTTTCTGAATTTCCTCCCAAGCACTGCCATCCCTTCCTCATCAATATCTTCATCATCATCTGAATCTTCTGATTCAGATTGTTGTCTAGGGGTGGTAGTCTTTAGTGCTATGGGCTTTCTTCTCTTGACCTCATCTTCTGAGTTTTGCCTCATGGTCAACTCATGGGTTATGAGTGACCCTAGAAGCTCCTCTAGCTGCAGTGCGTTGAGGTCCTTTGCTTCTTGTATGGCGGTTACCTTGGCCTCCCAATTCCTTGGTAGAGACCTGAGAATTTTTCGCACCAAATCAGAGTTAGAATAAGATTTTCCTAAACTTTTAAGCCCATTTATAATATCAGTAAAACGAGTAAACATATCAGTTATGGACTCGGTAGAATCCATTTTAAACAATTCATATTTATGTACTAATATGTTTATCTTTGATTCCTTGACTTGGTTGGTCCCTTCATGTGTGACCTCAAGTCTATCCCAAATTTCTTTGGCAGTGGAGCAAGTGGATATTCTATTGAATTCGTTTACATCTAAAGAGCAATAAAGTATGTTTATTGCTTTTGCATTTAATTGTGCAAGTCTTCTATCATTTTCATTCCAATCCATTTCTGGTTTAGGAATGATAGTGCCTTCTACATTGAGTGTGGGTGTGTGAGGTCCTCTAGTGATTATTTGCCATACCTCATAATCTGAAGCTTGAATGAATATCCTCATTCTAGCTTTCCAATATGCATAGTTTGTGCCATTAAATAGAGGTGGTCTATTTGTGGATTGCCCCTCACTCATTGCACCTCCCACTTGGGTTGCCATGATCTTTAACTCTTGATGGTTAGATCAATGAGCACTATTAGAGCACCTTGCTCTGATACCACTTGTTGCCCAAGGTGACAATCCAAGAGGGGGGGGTGAATTGGTTTCTTTTAAACTTTTGGTGCTTTTAAAAACTTTCTTAATTAAGTGTGGTGGATGCTTTCTTAAGCTATTTGAGTGAGTTAAGCTAATGCAATAATAGAAGGTAAAGCAAGTGAAAATAGAGACACAAGCACAATACAAACACCACAATATATAGTGGTTCGGTGCTCTCCTTAGCACCTACGTCCACTCCCCAAGCGTACCCTTGGGATTTCACTATAATCACACGGATTACAGTTGGATTGTTTTCCGGGCTCACAATCCAAAAACCTAGTTGGTTTTACGGGCTCACCAACGAACCTATACACTTGGTTTTGCGGGCTCACCAAGAACCTTGTTGGTTTTGCGGGTTCACCAACGAACCTATACAACTTTGGTTTTACGGGTTCACCAAAAACCTTTGTTGGTTTTGCGGGCTAACCAACGAACCTTTACAAAGTGTTTAAGCAAATGAAAATAAAAGATTTAACTCCTAAATGAGCATATAAGACAATATGAACAACAAAGAAGAGTTTAGAAGGAAGTTATCGCTTTGAAGTTGCTTTGCTCTTCTTTGTCAAGGAAGCTTCACTCTTCAATGGGGGAAGGAGCTCTTGATGCCTCTTTGAATGTGCTCAATCCTTTCCTTTGATTCTTGGATGAAGCTTCTTGATGAAGGAGATTAGGGCTCTTTAGTATTCTTGTGTATTCTTTGATAAACCTCTCAAAAGATATTTCTCTCTGATGAATAGTGCCCTTTAAATAGCCTCCCACCTTCTTTGGTCAAGCCCCATCCGTCAGATTTGAAAAACTAGCCGTTACAAGCCTTGGAAAGGACAAAAAGTACATCTGCAGAACTAGCCGTTACTGTTCAGCCCGTGGTTGGGTCGGCTCATCCTGTCCTTGGGTCGACCCAACTTGACCTTGGGTCGACTCAAACATTCCTTGGGTCGACCCTCTCAGAGAACACAGAAACATGAATTTCAAACTTCCTTCACTTGGGTCGACCCAACCATTCTTTGGGTCGACTCAAAGTCTGCTTGGGTCGACTCAACTTCTTCTTGGGTCGACCCTCTCAGTATTCCCAGAAGATCAATTTTTGTCTGTCTTTCTGTCTTCAATTTGGGTCGACCCTCTCAGAGTTTGGGTCGACTCAAAGTTTACTTGGGTCGACTCAACTTCTTCTTGGGTCGACCCTCTCAGTAATTCCAGAGAACCGATTTCTGTCTGTCTTTCTGTCTTGCCTTTGGGTCGACCCTCTCAGGGTTTGGGTCGACTCAAGCTTGGGTCGACTCAACCACTGTGTGGGTCGACCCTCTCAGTAACTCCAGAGAGCATTTTTCCTTGGCATTTTGAGGTTCTTTGGAGGTTGGGTCGACTCATGCTTACCTTGGGTCGACCCAACTCACTGTTCATTTGTGCTGTTTTTTTGCAGGAGTGTGCCAGATGATTCCTTTAAGTGCCGGGGTCGTCCCAATCAACCTATGGGTCGACTCAATTCACACTTTGCTGCATTCTCAAGGTTAGATCCATTCAAATGAACAAGACCATATATATGTTTTCAATTTAAGCATATGTACTGAGAGTAATAACCTTATAAATGAAGTAACAATTTAACTTATAGCATGCTTTAAATAATAACTTGTTAATCATCAAAATAACACTATCATCCTCAACAAAGTTGCATGAATGCTCTTATAAAATTGTTGTTTGCATGTATATCCTCATAAAATACTTATTTTATATTTATTTTCTTTATATATATATATATATATATATATATATATATATGTACTTATACCATCTAATGCCGTTAAAATAATAAATGGTTTAAATTTGAAATGACTGAAATACCCTTATGGGTAGACACGTGCGCAAAAAATTTCTATTTACTTACATACATTTATATTTTTTTTTGCATGTCTAGCCATAAGGGTATTTCAACCATTTTAATTTTAAGCCATTTATTTTTAATGGTGTTAGATGGTATATATAGATAAGCCAAAAAAAAAAACATGTAAAACAAGTATTTTATGGGGATATATATGCAAATAGTAATTTGATGAGGATATTCATGTAAATTTGTATATATAAGAGGGTATACGTGCAAACAGACCTAACTTGTAAATTAAGAACTGAAAAATAATTTCACTTGTTCGGTTTAGTCGAGATCCTCTTTTTTCCTTCTAATGTTTTCTCTTTGGATTTTGCCTTTCCATGTCAAGCATAGGCCAGAGAATACTCGCTTCTAACTTTCTTTGCTTGGCACATTTTGAAGTGTGAAAATTGGCATATTTGCCTTTTTCTCAGCAAATCTCAGACGATCTTAATGTTGTTTCCTGCATCTTCTTATCATCAGTACATCTTTTAGTTGTTTAATATAACAAAGGAAATCTAAGAAATCTCTGTCTTTGTCCTTTAGACGGGTAACTGTATCCTGTCATGGTTGTTGGTTGTTGTGATTTTAACAGCTCCACTCATAATCTCGACAGTGCCTAAATTTAAGATATCCTTTCAATGGGATACAAGAACTCATATATTGATAGAATATTTTCTTTGAACGTAGAAAATAAACAATACACTGCTTAAATGCTTGCGTCTCATATGTTGCTGATTCATGGAACAACAAAATGTATCAGATACAAAGTGAAACTCAAAACTAAACTTGGTTCCCGAGAAAAGGGTTACATTGGGCCTGTGGCCTAAGAATTGAGAGTTATTGGTAATCCTTGGAACGCAGACATTGATATTATTTATTCTTCAGTTCACAACATAAGAATGAAATCAACTGTAACAACACAGGCTTATTTACCTCATCACATGTACCATCACAACCACTTCATTATAAAAATCAACTCATCTGTTAAAATTGCAGCAGAGAACACTCAGGGTGGAATTGCCCGTTGAATCTCTTTGTATCTTTGCAGTAATCATATATCATGAAGTTCTGTCTGACCCAGTTCAGCTGGCCCTTCTGCATGTTATTCAATTCACTGTATACAGGTGAAGTCCACCAGTTAGCAGGGGTAGTTTGAGCGCATTGGCTGATGCTGTTTGGTCCAGTCCATGCGCAAGCTCTCAGCCGGAGCTGGCGATATCTTGCTATGAAGGGTGCATTGCTCCAATCAATCTTTATCAGGCCACCTCTAGTTGCCCAATCATCAGCATTCCATAGGCTTGAGTAGGCCCTCATTGCTTGCTTGTTGGGAATGGAATCCCATATCTTTCATAATTTCTATAGACTCGGATTGGGAGCCCATCAACAAACCACCTGCAATAGATTAGAGTTACATCAATCATAAATCTGATTGTTTTTTTTTAAAAAAAATTTAGCTATAGATTGTTTTCTTTTGTTAGTCAGTGAGGATGGTGGCCATGTTGCCAGGAATTCAAATACTTCAAAGGATGTTCAAAGCATGTATAATATGAATCCTTTATCAGAACTAGGTGTGCATTAGAACTAGATTACAGAAAAGAGGCGTTCAAATAACTTCAAAAGCTGTTCAAAAGATGTAAAATTTATAAGATGTAGTTGTGAATGGTCCATTCACTTAAAAGCAAGTTTAGATCTTGTTACAGAAATAGATGTGCATTAGAACTAGATTGATGCTCTGGGTATGTCTGGCAACCAAGGTTCAAGGCTATGGTTTATACTCTATTTGCGGAGGTCGGCCTCAATAGCATGATATGATGCTGACCCTTAATTATTTTAGGGGTGTGCATCAATGTAATAAAAAATATTGGTTGGTATTGCTTCATAAATCATTGAATCAACAGGTGCAAATAACAACCAATTTGCAGTGATAAATATCAAATCCGTTGGTAAAAACAAACTTAATCTTTTATGCACTGCAATTATTCTTGTATTGTACCACTTTCCAAGAAAATATTTAAACTAAACTTACATTAGTTGTTTGCAGCTGTAATTTACTGTGAAACTTATTTTTCCTCTGATCTTTATACAAATCAACACTACATATAGTGTGATCATGTCAAAGCCTGACTGATACAGCAATGATACTGTATACCCTTTTTCCCTTTGCCCTTCTTTTTTCTCCTTAAGTATTATATATTGCATGTTAAACCTTGGTTGCAGGTAGACTAAGCTTTCAGAAGTTACCAAGGGCTGAAGTCTGAACCCATCTAAACAGATGGTGTTAAGTTCTGTAGTGATGGTGAGCTTTCTGGAAGAATGTTGAGATGTATTTAGGTTGGAAACAACATTAAGATTAGCAGAGTTAACTTACACAATCTGACTTGGGTTCCAATGTATGGTGTAATTGTGGAAATCAGAAGTTGGATCAAACCAAGGGTAGAATTGCTGCTCCCTATTTCCTACACCTTGAGTGAAGACATTTGTGTGAATGATGTAAGGTTGTCCGGATAGATTTCCCAGGAACTCGAAGTCTATCTCGTCATGCTTGCTTCCTGTTGATGACATCTGAGATGGATGCGGAATATACTTTAGCTATAGCTTTTCTATGGAAATCCAATGTTAAGTTTGTGTGAGTGAATTCTCATGACCCTGGTAGATTAGGACTTACATAATATGCGGTGACAGTACCAGCTGAATTCCCTGGAACCAGTTTTATTTGCATTTCTATACTTCCAAAGAGAAACTCTCTGCTCGTTTGTATTCCAGAACCTAAAATTGAAAACAGCAACATGTAAATTGAATATGAATATGAAAATCAAGTAAAAAGTTAGTACATGACTACATTCTTGTATAATGATGACCTACTCCTGTTCTATGCTGTGAACAGGGAGTTAGTATCATAAAATCTTATAAACGAAAAAGAAAGAGAAAAGAAAGAAACGGAACGAATTAGTATCGGCTACTGCAGCTGGTCAAGAATGTTAAATCAAAAAGTTGAGCCTTAGGTTTTCTGTACAAAAATTTATTTCAACGTCATTTCTTCTTATTTTTTATTGACGAAAATCTTTCTTCTTCATAGCATATGCTAAATGGGACTGGTACACCATCAAGACTTCACCTGAATTTGGCCAATGAAGGGTGTGATCGTCAGTGAAGTAGCTAACAATACAAACAGCTTTATATACTCATTTTTCTTTTCTTCTCTAACACATATTAGCTTTGCGTATCATCTTGCATTTCGTATATCAACGATGAATTGTTATAGCACAATTAATGAGATATTTCTAGAACTTTTTAAGATAATGGGAATTTGATTACCCTATATTCTCAACTGTTGCATTTTATTTATGGTAAGCAGGGATGAAATTGAAATGCAACATGTAACTGGTCAGACAGGGACAAACTTTTGAAAGAAAACACACTCATTTGATAGATTTCATTGCCCAGGTACAGTTCTCGCAGATGGGTGCTAGTGTCATTTAACTTGTTAACTGATACATTTTTGGTAGATTAGCTTCTTTGCCACGTTCTTTAAAACATGATTGCACTGTTCTTTGAGAACCCTTTAGATATTTTGCTGCAAGTTGCTATGGTATAGGATTTACTATGACATTTGATTTATGACCATGATCACTTATATAGAAAAATATGAACTAGCTACCAAACCATACAACAAAAGTGTAAGGATAGTTTACCTTTGTTTGATTTAAATGTTAGTCAGGTGGTTAATTTAAGGACAAAAAGAATGTGGAGGTCTTTCAATGTGTATTTGCTCTTCACCTTTCTTTTTTTTTTAGCAATCCTTCAGGATTTGAAACCTGGACCTGCTTGAGGGCACGCTCTTAGGTGAGAGGTGCCCTTGTGCAAGCCTTTGTGGGCCACTGTTCACCTTCGTACCTTCTCAAAATTTCATTATATAGTAAACATGTCGATATTTGTATGAGCAAATGTCAAACATGTCAATATGATATTTGTCATTGCAGAATCTAAAATCTTATGTGATGCAAGTGTTCCTTTTTGTTTTTTTTATTAGCTAAATGGTAAAAAAAATTCTGTTTAAAGGCGTAGGTGATGAGGAGAATGACAGAAACCCATCGTACTGGAGCAATTTTTTGATGGAAAAAAATTGAAAAAAAAAATGACAAATTAGCAGCCTTTATTTCTGTACCTGAGACCTTATCGAGCATGAGTGCAAGGTTGTTGCCATTGCCCCAGATTGCTGAGTTCTGCGAGCCCCAGGTGAAGACAGTGTCGGTATAAAAATTAGCATGAACAAGATCTTGGTTCAATGCCACCAGAGAAACAAGAGCAACAAGGAGAATGCGTAAGTTCCCCATTTGCAGTCAGCAACCAGGTTTGCCTCTGCCTCTATGGAACCGTGCTTGGGTGCCTTGGAGACGGCCATGAGTGTCCCTTATGTAGGATCGAGAATACGTTGTGGTTGACCATGGGAACAAGGGAATCCTTGCCTCCTTAGTTCCTCCCAAGTCTGTATGAAATTTTTGGAAGAATAAAAGCGTGTGTTTTGACAGGTTCATCTTCTCTTCAGGAATACAATATTGTTGCCCAGCTTTGCTTGAAAAATTCCATGACTTTGCTTCAGTGTTGTGCTCTGCACTAAATGGTCCTCTGAGAGTAATTTATAGATATATGTATTGCTGATGATGTAATGTTTACTTCTCTGGTTTTCGCATCTGATATTTTGATGAAAAGGTGCCAATAACACTGTTACGAGAGGATGAAGTTTTAAAATTGTTTTGACCGTTGACGTTACTGGAGTCGTGTAACCTTCGATCCGGGTTGGCACCTGGTGTTCGTGTTGGTGGTTTTAGTCGTGCGAGGGACGAAGCGTTGGTGAGATGGTGTATGGGTTCCAACTTTGCTCATGGCTCCTTTTATTATTATTCAAAACCCATATAAACTAATCCAAATGTTGACGGTTAATACATAACAAAAAAAACATGTCATAGGACATAATCGTTTTTTTTTTGAATCTCTAATCATTTTATTTGTAACTGCGGCAAGATCGATAAAATGCCGGTTCCCCGTTCCAAATCAACGTCTGAATGCAGAGATGGCAACAAACTTTCTGCAACCTAAGTCGCTCAGAATCATCATCACTTGGGTTTTTTGACATATATTGATAAAATGCACAAGCCACTCATCAAAATAAAATCCCCAGCTGACTCATCCTTGATGAACCAAGTTCCTCAAGATATAATGATGAAGAAGTAGTTCTTCTATGTCATGGTTTACATTTATAAGACATACAAGATGTGCCATGCAAAAATATTTCAGGGACAGTGATCAACACAAGAGAGATAAATGTTTTTTTTAGAATATTACAGACTTGATTTAATATAGAACCATTGAATTAGTTGTTTTAGTACAATCTACCAACTTGAGTACCAGTAGCCCTGCGCGGTGAAGGCGCGGGAGGGAGTCACCTATACAAGAAGAATCTTAAGGGCTAACTGCATCATCCTAGAAGGAGACTCGACTAAGATGACTGAGTAGATTTGTGATGTTGGACGAGAGGGCAATGGCTATCCCCTACTTAGGGATATCCAGAGCCTGGTGGCTGACTGCAGTTTGTTTCAGTTTGCTCATGTGTTTCGGGAGACGAACACGACAGCAAACTGCGCCGCCTCCTTTGTTGCTCCCACTCAGAAAAGGTTTTATGGACAGGGACTGATGCTACTTCCCTATCTTTATGTACTCTTATTCTCTTGACACTAATGGTAGAACTCACGCTAGGTTGACTAGGTTGACGTTGAACGAATTAGTCTCTAAGACTATTATACCCCGGCACTAACTATGAACAGTAACCGGCACGAAAGCTTGGGAGACTGACTCGTATTTGAGTGAGAGGAAGAAGAAGGAGTGATGAAGGATATCGTCTTGATTCATTTCATCTAATCCATTTCATACAGGGGAGGACGAGACGGAGGTTTTATAATCCTCCTGAGAACTTTCTGGACTGAAAGTTTGTTGGAGTTTGTTGAGGAAGAACCGCCTGCATGTGCTGGTACTGCCGTGAGTGGTCTGAATGGGATTCCAGTGGAGTTAACATCCCCCGGCAAGGTGATGATGAGGTGAGCAGCATCAACTTGTTGCAGAGAGTGCGATGTCGTTGAGAGGACAAAGCCTTTGTGAAAATGTCAGCTGGCTGGTCATCAGAGGCTATGTGAGCCGTTTGGATTTCACCGGAATGTATTTTCTCCCGGACGAAGTGGTAGTCTACTTCGATGTGCTTGGTCCGAGCATGAAATACTGGATTAGAGGCCAAAGCCAAGGCGGAGATGTTATCACAGTGTAATGGAGTGGGTTTGGTAGGTGGTATTTGAAGTTCTGATAGCAAACGACGAAGCCAGATAATCTCGGATGCAGTGACTGCTAAGGCTCGATATTCGGCTTCGGTGGAGGAGCGAGCGATCGTCGGCTGCTTCTTTGCATACCAGGAAATGAGATTGGGACCAAGATAAATGCAGTAACCCGTGGTAGATCGCCGATCGTTGGAATCCCCTGCCCAGTCTGAGTTGGAGAAAGCAGAGAGCTGGAGAGGGCCGGGTTTGAAAGAGAGACTGAGACTAGCAGTACCTTTGATGTAGCGAAAAACTCTCTTAAGAAGATAAAAGTGCATTTGTAGTGGGTTATGCATAAATTGGCAAAGATAATTGACTGCAAAGGAGAGGTCGGGTCTGGTTATTGTCAGGTATTGAAGTGATCCTGTGAGGCATCTGTATTGTGTTGGATCAGAATATGGATGAGACCCGTTGGGGAAGACAGGCTGTTTCAGTGGAAGAGGTGATGCCACCGGTTTGCAATCCTGCATGCCTGCTTTTTGAAGAAGTTTCAGAGCGTATGATGTTTGGTTGAGAGTGACTCCTTGGTTAGAAAATGAAGCATGGATGCCGAGGAAGTGAGATAGCTGGCCCAGGTCTTTCATCTGAAACTCGCTTTGGAGTAGAAGAAATAGGTTGGATAAGGAGTCAGAACAATTTCCAGTAAGCAAAATGTCATCCACATAGATTAGTATATATGTGGAGATCGTTCCTTGATGTGAGAAGAAGAGGGACGGATCAGCCTCGCTGGATTTGAAACCATGTCGAAGAAGAAAGGCTGAGAAGGTAGCAAACCACTGCCTGGGACTTTGTTTGAGGCCGTAGATGGCTTTCCGAAGAAGGCAGACGTGGTCGGGAAGCTGCTGATTGTGGAAGCCTTGTGGCTGCTCCATGTAGACAAGCTCCTCTAATTTCCCGTGAAGGAATGCATTAGAGACGTCCAGTTGTCGAACTTGCCACTGGTTGGTGATGGATAGAGCAAGGAGAAGTCGGATTGTTTGAAATTTGGCGACTGGACTGAAGGTTTCGGAGTAGTCGATTCCAAGTTGTTGTTTAAATCCTTGGGCTACTAATCTTGCTTTATACCGAGCTATGGAGCCGTCGGCATTCCTCTTGATTCTGTATGTCCACCGACATCCCAGAACTTGTTGAGAAGGAGGGCGAGGTACCAGCTCCCAGGTTTGTTGTTTGAGCAGAGCATCAAATTCGGTTGACATGGCTGTCCTCCACTGTGGATCAGTGACGGCCTTTGTGTAGCATGTAGGTTCAGAGTTTTCGGGTGAGGTGCTGAGAAGAGAAAAGATATGTCTGGGTTTAAGGGAACCTGTTTGTAGTCGAGTGATCATGGGATGACGAGTGGGAGGAGAAGGTGTGGTGGGTGAGGTGGAGGAGGAGGCAATTGGCGCCGGTTGTGGGGAGACGGGAGAAGAAAGGGCTGTGGAGGGTGGAGGTGATGCATGAGGAGGGGAAGAGGAAGGTATGGGTGAGGTGCTGGGTAGTGAGGATTGCGGAACAAGACAGGGAATTGGTAGGAGGGGTGGTTGAGTTGAATTTGTGGAGCAAGAGGAGGAGTGAGGAAAGTTAGTTTCGTCGAAGCGAACATGCCTGGAGATGACCGATGTTCCAGTAGCTGGGTTGTAGCACTTGTAAGCCCTGTGATGTGGGGAGTAACCGATGAAAATGCAAGGTGTGGAACGAGGGGAAAGTTTGCTATTTGACTGAGGACGTAGCCAAGGATAGCAGCGACAACCAAAAGCTTTGAGGAATGTGTAGTCTGGTGGGTGGGTATACAGCATTTCAAAGGGAGATTTAAAATTGAGAATGGGTGTTGGCAGCCGGTTAATGAGATAAGTAGCCGTGAGCAGAGCATCGATCCAGAATTTTGTGGGAAGAGAAGAATGAATGAGAATGCTACGAGTTATTTCGAGCAAATGGCGATGTTTCCGTTCTGCTACCCCGTTTTGCTCAGGGGTGTATGGCGCTGAGAACTGATGAACAATGCCAAGGGAGGAGAAGAGGGAGGAAAAACGATGATTAGCAAATTCTCCCCCGCCATCGGAGCGAAAACATTTAATAGAGAAATTGAATTGCCGTTCAACAAGGGATTTGAATTGTAGAAATGTATCAAATACATCTGATTTACGGGCTATGGGAAAGACCCAGGAGTAACGAGTGAAGTCATCGACAAACAGTACATAGAACCGGGCAACGTTGTCGGAGCTTGGAGGAGAGGGGCCCCAGACGTCGGAGTGGATGAGTTCAAGAGGTGATCGTGTTGTCCTTGAGTGTGAATGAAATGGAAGGCGACTGCTTTTGGCAAGACAACATGACTGGCAGAGAGTCGAGGAGGAAGGCGGCTGGCAGAAGCGGAGAGTGTTGGAGAGTAGTCGTAGCACTCGGTTGGCAGGATGTCCTAAGCGAAGATGCCAGAGAGAGGAAGTTGTAGACGCTGTGTATGCTGTGGGAAGTGCAGAGGAGGAAGACGACTGATGAAAGATGAATGGGATTTTGTAGAGACCATCAGAGCAGCTTCCCTGAAAGAGAATTTTGTTCGAAATCTTGTCCTTGATGACACAACCAGAAGAGTCAAAAATAAGGATACAATTGTTGTCTGAAGCCAGTTTATGGACGGAAAGAAGATTGTGGGAGATATGTGGAGTGTGTAGTAATGTAGAGAGTTGAAATTTGTGTGAGGGAGTGGGAAGGATACCTGAACCGGTGTGACTGATTTCAGTGGAGGAGCCATCACCAAGGAGAACCTTTTCTGAGCCAGAGTAGGAGCTTGGTTGATGAACTAAAGACGGATCCGGTGTCATATGTAAGGATGCACCGCTGTCGATGATCCAGTCGCCGGAGGAAGATCCAGTAGATGAGTGGGCGATGTGAGCTTGGGGACGGGGAAAGGAGGGAGCATTCCCGTGATAGTTAGGATCCATCCTAAACCAGCAACGGGCTGCGGAATGACCTTGTTTATGACAAATCTGACATTCAATGAGAGATTTGGACTCCCTGTTTTGAGAGGATGGGAACCAGCCTCCTGGTCTTGGGCGACCCCGTCCTCGAGTTGAGGAGAAGAAGCGACCACGACCGCGTCCCCTGGCTGCCATGAGAGCGAAGGAGCTATCGAAGGAAGATTGTTGCCTATCTTTGGAGTTCATAATAATTTCTTCACTACAGAGAAGGGCATACAGTTCGTCAAGAGTTATGGTGGAAGAACAAATGCGAATGGCTGTGGCAAAGGAATCATAGCTGGTTGGTAAGCCATTGAGGATATAGAGAATTATATCCTCTGTGTCTGGACTGGAACCGGCGGCTGCCAGTGCATCAATCTTTGACCGAACTTCATTGAGATATTGTTGCATAGACAGATTGTTCTTCCGAATATTATGGAGCTCGTTCTTCAGTTGGATGATGTGAGTCCGAGTAGCTGAATTCAGCCGGGTATCTAGAGTCCTCCAGATGTGGTGACAATGTTCTAAATTGACCACAAAAGGAAGAAGAGATGGTGAGATGGTGGAGTATAGTGCAGTGGATAGAAATTGGTCTGTGAGTGACCAGGTTTCGAATTCCTCTGGATCAGTGATGGTTGCTGAGGGAATTTTATCTTCAAGGAAGCTAAGAAAACCACTCGCCTTGAAGATACGAGTGATTTGTGATCTCCAAGTAAGATAATTTTCAGCCGTAAGCTGAGTCGGAACCAGAGATTGAATCCGAGTTATGAGAAATTTCAAGTTTGGGGAGATAGCGAAATTGGAAAAGCTTCCATAGGCTTCATTGGGTTTGTTAGCTGACCCCGGTGATGCCATGGCTTCTTCGTGAAGAGGAGGTAAGACCACTTCAAGATTGATCGAATCGTATGACATGAACTGTGAGTGATGAAGGCAGCTTGGAGCACTCGGACACACAGGGAGGATTCCCCTGCTCTGATACCATGAACGAATTAGTCTCTAAGACTATTATACCCCGGCACTAACTATGAACAGTAACCGGCACGAAAGCTTGGGAGACTGACTCGTATTTGAGTGAGAGGAAGAAGAAGGAGTGATGAAGGATATCGTCTTGATTCATTTCATCTAATCCATTTCATACAGGGGAGGACGAGACGGAGGTTTTATAATCCTCCTGAGAACTTTCTGGACTGAAAGTTTGTTGGAGTTTGTTGAGGAAGAACCGCCTGCATGTGCTGGTACTGCCGTGAGTGGTCTGAATGGGATTCCAGTGGAGTTAACAGACGTGAGCTACGTACTGTAGTACAAAAAAAAGGTGCTAATTCTGGGGTCCGGGCGGCATTGCCCGCCGACATCCGGATTCGGGAGGGCATGAACATGGCGGTGTCGAGCATGATGACCTTGTTCTCCTTGGTGATGTTCAAGTGCATGGCTGACACGCCTGGGTTCTCCCACTTGCCGCCATAGCTGGTATCGTAGTCGGCCTTTACTGGGGCCGGGCCGGGATCCAGAAACAAGCTATCTCTATTATTGGGGAGGAAGGGGAAGAGGGTGGACTCGACGAGGGTGACGGATAGGAGAAGGAGAAGAAGGAGGGTGATGAAGTGGAATCGGAGACGTCTTGTCTCCATGGTTAATTTCTTCTCTCTCCATGGCAGTTATTTTATCCGGTTCTTCCTTATCAACTTTAACATTTCAATCCCCTGGGACAAAATTTGTAGGGTTATGCTTGCTTGTTCAAAAAAAGCTTTGAAAAAATCAGTCAAATTGAGGAAATCTGTTTTCATATTATCATAATTTATATTATCTAAATATTTAGAAAATCAAAAACTTGCAAAAATTTTATTTTCCAAATATATTTTTGAGGCAACCAACTAATATCCACACCCTTTAATAGACTTGTCAAATTACACATGCGCACCCTATTAATTATTAAAGAAAATTCTAAAAGCGGAGAACTGCAAATTTTTTTTATCACCAATTGCAGAGGAAAGATCCAACTCATACATCATACCGAGAAAAAATGGTTGTTACCTCCACACGATGTATCACCTGTGTAAGGCGAGTGCTGAGAGCAAATGTATTGCTGTCGAGGGTAATTCAGCTATGGTAGTTGGGTGGATTCAGAGGCCGACAAAAGCGGCCATCATTCATCCAATTCTACATGATATCTGGAGAAGTACCGGGGAATGTGCCCTTAATGGTTAGGCACATGTACAAAAAAGTTAATAGGGCAGCTGACTAGGTTGCTTTTTATGTAGCTTAACACTAGGCCGAGTTTCTGTGGATGGACTCCGACAAAAATTAACTTGGCCTGTGGAAAGAAGATACAAATTTAGTAATCGTGCGGTAATCCGATTTAATTTATGTCCACCATATCATATCTACGATTTACTACTCACGTTCGCACCGTTTTCTGTGTGGGACACCAAATCTATTACGTTATATTCTAATTATTAGTTCCTAATCTATAGGAATCACAATCTTAAATATATTTTCTTAAAATGTTGGTTGTGAAATAATTGAGCTGTACAAGATTACTGAGATGGCGATAAATGTAGACTTGGAAAGAATATATTTCATGATAAATATGAAACATGTGGGAACATAAATAGTAAGGTTGCATTTGGTGGAGATGAAAAACTTTTGGAGGGTTATCCTATCTACTGTAAATGGGATAATCTATCCAATGGAATAAAGGGATAAGTAGAGGAATAAGAGAGTAATTATTTGGATTTTAATATAAAATAAAACTGTCGTCCTACTTTTTGGTGCATTTAAAAAGCGAATTCGAGCAAAACTGTAACTAGAGAGACAAGTTCTCCCCATTTTACGGAATAAGTTCGATGCGATGGAATTATCCAATGTCGATTTTATCTGACTAGTCCCGTTCCCTGCTGTTTTTGAGTGTTTGGGGGGATAAATCCCCACTTGGAGGGATAACCCTACTTATCACCCTTCCAAACGCAACCTCAAAGATGCCCATGACGGATAATAGATGCATGATTGCATGGCAATACAATCAGTTTAAATCATCACAGGGTCATTCAAGCTATACAAGAAGAATTGGCCTATTCAAACATTTATACAAGAATTCTCCTTGAAATCAACTCATAGACATGCAGAATAAAAATATTAGTAACATATGTTCCATTAATTTTTAGTTGTCTTCCAACAGAGAATCCTAAACTTAATATAAAAAAAAAATCTCTGATATGAAAAGGTAATTCGTATAAAAAGAATTTATGTTACTGAAAAAGAAAACTCATCTAGGAAGAAAGGAAAACATGTTATTTGGACACATGACATGGGAGTTGAGTGTCCAAGCATTTAGAAGAGACATAGGAATCTTCTAAAAAATGGAAAAGAGGGCACGCATTATCATGATATATGTTCATGTGTAACTATGTATAATCATAAGAGCATAATGAATAATAAGTTAGTTCTATGTTATTTAAATTCATAAAATTTGATGAAATGGTCGCTATTTATTATGTTAGACTTGACAACTTTCATATACAAGTTCAAGAAGTATACATGCAGCGTTGATGTTATCATGATTTAATGATGTGAAATGTCAAGGAGGGTTATGAAGTATAGCGGATGTACGTCCAAGTGCACCGCATATCAAAACATCCAAATTTGAAGCGCAGAGAAAGAAAGAAAGAAAGGACATGCTAAACATCCAATGCCAAAATTGAGTTATTTTATATTTTGCAATAAACCTTGGTTGTCACGAGCCAAAGGAGCATACTGAAAGAAATCTATAAGATTTCAGGATACTACGTATGAGTTGGCAAACATTATTATCTTAAAATAATGCAGATTCTGAAATCTAAAATGAGTCCTATGCGATGATTCTGAGATTTCTCACTATCTTAACATCATCAAGAAGGTAGTACAGTTTAGTGGAGGCCTTGAACAAATTTCACCTTTATCAAGATTGGAAGAGTATATGGAGAGGTTTACTGATAGTTATTGAAGGGTCAACACCATAAAGAAAACATAAAAAAAAAATATGTGTATGCATGCGCGTGTGAGAGAGAGAGACAGTGTGTGAGTTTCTTTGGAGAGGTTGTTGTAATATATTTGTTGTGGGAATAAAGGGTCTCAGACTTAGTCCCATATCGACTGAATAGCGAAAAGGTCTGTGCCTTAAATGGAGGGCTCGATTATCCTTCCCTCAGGAGGCGTCTTTTAAAGGACAAAACCGTGAGGGGAGTAAGCTGCCTATGATACGCGTCGCGCGATACGTATGCACTTCTTAAAAGCGGACAATATCTTCTGTGGGGACGCAGTCTTCTTTTCCTATTCCGGTTCGATGGGGGCTAAGGTTTGAGGTCGGAGGAACCCCGACCTCAACAATGGCGCGCCAGGTAGGGGCCCTTGACCTCGGCACAGACCTTCCCGCTGGGGGGCTGATATTGTGGGAATAAAGGGTCTCGGACTTAGTCCCACATCGACTGAATAGCGAAAAGGTCTGTGCATTAAATGGAGGGCTTGATTACCCTTCCCTCAGGAGGCGTCTTTTAAAGGGCAAAACCGTGAGGGGAGTAAGCTGCCCACAACACGCGTCGCGCGATATGTACGCACTTCCCCAAAGCGAACAATACCTTCTGTGGAGACGCAGTCTTCTTTTTCTGTTCCAGTTCGGTGGGGGCCAAAGTCTGAGGTCGGGGGGAACCCCGACCTCAACAATATTCTAGCTAGCTCTTAAAAGCAGTATGCAAGCAACATTCCAGCCTTGCTGTTGTCTATGCAAACTTTTCTTGTAGGAGTCACAATGTTAGACGTGGTAAAGAGCTAGCTGGGAGGGAAGCCCTAATGTGCATAAGTTCATTGTATTCTTCACCAAGCCCAAAAAATAACTTGTAGAATTTGATCGTTTTCCATTTCATGCAAACATATATTCCATGCAGTCCTACAAAACTTAAGAACTATCGAGCTCCTTGTAACAAAATAATGCACAATCGAAAACAAACCCCTGCAACATTATCCATCATCGTCATCCAAACCTAGCTTTAATCAAGCTCCTTACCTATTTGCCCACCTTTTCCCCCGCAATTCAGCAATCATTGAACTGTTAACGAAAGGATACAAGTCTTTTCCTTCATTCATGGTGGTTTGCTCGTAAAGAGTCAACTACCATATGATCGTACTTCCCAGCCCACATTATTGAAGAAGATTTTTCTCCCAGCAGAAATTGTTTCCTTTGATCTTATACGATAATGCATATTAAATTGAACCCAATATCCTTCTGCCTCTCTTCATAAGGGTTATGTCCGTGGGAGAAAAAATGAAATTTTCTATATAGACAACATTTTTTTTCCCGAATGAAAGATGGTTTCTCGTCATCAATTCTCTAAGAGAATAAATAAGCATTTAAGCATACGAAAGCGTGTTCGGAAGAACAACTCCTCCAACAAACAGTGAAACAGCGAGTACTGAAATGTACAAATAAAAGGTTAGGAAAGACAGACAAGCTTCTTCTCAAGAGAACAATATATGTATGACGAGAGGCTCGGGTTCAAACTCCTTTATTATTTGGATCACAAAACAAAATGAACTTTGGCTAATTAACCTAGATTACAAGAAGAAGCATGCATCACGGACATGCTAGATTTATTTAAGAACATTTAAATGCTTAAGGAAGCTTCCAGTGCATATTTGCCAAAATGAGAGGCTAAGAAGTTATGCTGGTTGCTATTTTGAGTTCTACGTTACATGACCTGTCGGAAGACAGACTACTCACAAAATATGAGAAGCACTACTCCTTCTGTAATCGAAGAGTTGGAAGTGTAATTAATCATAAAACCTTTAATATTTTGCGAGCTCTCTCTTACATATATTCCTTCATCAGAATACCAGACTCCGAAAATTTAACACACCGCCAGTTTGATACTTACTCATGTCAAATAGGAAACAAACCCATCCGCTTGGAATCACTCATATGGACAATTTAAGCTCCAAATCTAGCTCTTGAGAGTCACCTGAATCAGAGTTCTGACAGATTGAACCCATTGAATGACATTGATCTTGTTGTATATTCTTTTGCACCGAATCCTACAAGCATAAGTTTTTAGCTACAATATCAGAGCTAGTTGATAATATAAATTTTCTAAACATAAAAATGAAAAGAAAAAAAAACAAGAGAGAGACACAGTAGGGTTCTAAATTAATAAACCTCCAATATGGTTTGCGTCAAAAGCGGTAGCGTCACAGCTGGTTTTACGAAATGATGGGGCGGCATCATGTTATTGCTGCTGGATATAAGGATATGATAGGATTCATAAAAACGTTGAAAGATGTATTCTTAATGGCAATATACTCATCGGAAACTATGCTGGGATTATAAGCAAATAGAAAGCACTCGGTAAGTACCTAGCTGTTGCACCAGAATGGTAATCACCAAATCTAATATCTGTTATGTCACTGCCTCCAAATTTCATCTGTAATCGAATGAACTCGTATCATTAAAACAAGGAAGTGTATATGAAAGTTTCATTATGAGGCTATGGCAACGTTAGAATTTAATTTTGTTTCCTTATCATCTAGTATGCAGAATATTAAGCTTGATATGATATAGGGATTAAAGGTGATTGATGAATATGGAGAGTATAATTTATCTTATATTGAAGCAGAAAACTAGTATTCCACCTAAAGATTTAGGAGCAACATCCCTTGTCTATAGCAGTCCTGGTAGACATGAATTAAGACATGGAAACTATGACTAATTATGACATGGTAAGAAGGCTTCCCGAGCAAAAGGGTGTAAAACATGGAGGTGTCGCATGTCAGACATCCTTGGGTTGCACACACAACCTTTTAGCTTGTTCAGACCATGAATTTCTGTTGGAATCGAGTTTGACATACCATGGTGTTTGGATGAACACCGCAGAGGTAAGATGTAGTAGCAATTGAGGAAGCATGAGGAGATGATGGAGATCCCATGTGTACTCTTGTATCCTCCTGCTTGAAAAAAAAACGCAATAAAGAAATTTGCAACCATCAAGGGATATAAAAAACACAGGACTTCGATAAGAACAGCTTGTAAGTCTGGAAAATAATCATCAAATGTGACACACGCAGACGCATGGACACAGAGTAGAGAGACACCTCGCTGAGATTGGTATGAAATGGAGGATGAAGTGAGGCGCGATAGCCAGCCATCATTTGATTGTGTAATCTGATCTTCTCCAATTGAGCCACCCCAAGGCCTCTCCGCGGCAGCTTTGGCTGGTCTGAATTGCTTTTCTTTCCCCTTCTTGATGACCCTGACCTTCCATTTCCCAAGCACATCTCGCCATAGAGGCTGCCGCCCATCTCCTATCCACTCGAAAAGAACGGCCTCCAAGCTGACTAGAGAGAGAGAGAGAGAGAGAGAGGAAGCCGATAAGAAGGAGACACATCCACGGCTCCTTTTTAAGGCGTTTCCTAAAAGTAATTAATGTTTCGCTGGACCGAATTTTGATGAAGATTTAGTGTGATATTCTATGATTTTCTCGTTTGTTCCATCATACATCTTTTTTGGGAAGTCACAAAAGCCATCAAGGATATACTGAAGAAATTCATATTTATATTTACTTGGAACAGATACAAATAAATATTAAATATTAAAATATGAATATAAATATGAGTAAATATCAGATAGTCAAATTTTGTGACCATAAAATCAAAGGCATCAATTATATAAAATATAAATTAAGTTTATAATATATTTATATGATCATTGATCACCACTAAAAGTTCATAAATGATATATAAGAATAAATAAGAGTGCAAATAATAGTTGTCTATTTATATTTATATCCGTTTCTTTGAAATATAGATATGAATATTAATCGGCATATTTTTTTTTATAAAATAGGAGTTTACCCACCCAAATTATTATTAAAAAAAGCTTTATGTATTGTATAGATGTGTGTACTAGCCTATTGCTTAACGAAATAAGGCCAAAAGAGATGGATGGTCGGATCGATACTCATATTGATATCTATATCCGTATAGATTTGGATACTAAAAAAAACGAATATTATACAATCTACTTTCACCCGTAGTGCTGCCTTGTGTTAAAGACGGTCCAAAAATACTCAAAAGCTTAATTTACTAAGGATTCTGGGTACTAGATTCATGTCAAAAAACTAATGCCCGAATAACATAGCAAATGGTTTATTATCAAAAAAAGATCTATCATTCTCTCACTAGTAGGGAAAAGAAATCTTAGAGGGATCCTAGCAAATATTTCTGTCATCAAGACACTTAAAACGTGGGCTGAATGTATCAATATTTAGTAATAGTACAATGAAAGTTTCCTTGGAATCTCCACACGGCTTGTCACGTGGGGAATATTTAGGCATATCTTTTCGAGGGGTCAATACAATCTAATTTCTTTATTCATAATTGTAAGCTAGCCTGTGCATGCAAACACCAAGAATGGAAAGCCAAAAAAAAAAAGGCAACTTGTAGTGGAACGACGAAGGATTGTTGCATTGGAGCAAGTTAGTCCAAGACTTACGAATCAACTTGGGCTCACGAGTCACGATAGAAATTTAATTGAGAAAACAATACAAGAAACGACAAACAAAATACTCAGCTTTAACCTGATGAACATGGTTTTGATTATTGAGCTTCAATCTGGTATATCAGCCAGGATTAGTTGAAGTTATTTCTCAATAATATTTTGATGATAACATTATGCTATCTAATTAGGTTGGGTTAATCAGGAAAGCCATTGTAATATACAAGTTAATTCGTATTGGTTCTAGATCGGTGGCGTCGTCTAATCTTCAATATTTTATCAATGCTAATATGCTTTAAACCCATTTTCCTTGTAAAAAAGACGCTTAAAACCGATCCAGGTTTAATTCCATTTGACCTGGGCCAGCGAAAACTACGGGTCTGACACAAACCCTGCCCTTTTTTTACTCCTCCTTTCTTTGAGAAAATAATCTCAATCCTAAGTCGCCCCTATAAAAAAACTTTCATAAGGTGGTGAAAGACGCCAGACGTGAGGCTTATTATTTCACCTCCCTTACGTCTCCGTTCAAGGGTCGGTTGTATCATTCTACATGCATGAAGTGCAGGCCACTTGACGTGATTTTGTTGTCGGTTGCTTGTTGCGAGCCAGTTGACGTTAAATAATAATAATAATAGCAATAATATTTCGGAAAAACAAATCTACTAGCCGTAATGTGAGGGACTGACAGAGCCCGGAAACCTAAAATGACCAGAAAGGTGACTTAGATTCACCGGATTGAAAGATTTGTCGTATCTGCAAAAGATCTACAAGAGATTAATTTGTCAGATTTTGTCCATATGCTGGCTACGTTACTGGGAAGGATGGTAGGATATCGATCCGTTTTCAGTCAATGGGGTGGATATTAACTTAAAGCAAGGGTAAAACTAGTGAGATTCCATTGTATTTTTTAAAAGGCACTGTGATCTAACCTCCCACCTTACCCCCAAAAACAAAGGGAAAACTGTAAGCAATGGTGAAAAAAATTGGAGAAGTTGTGAGGATCTACGTTTGTATTCTCTCAAGGAAGTCCAAATTATGCGTTTGTATTCTCTCAAGGAAGAAGAAGAGATAAGAATTAACTGCACCAAATATTTGAGAAAACATATCTCATAATTCAAATAAAGAACCTTTTCCTATTGAAGGTTGGGTGCAACTATTGTAGCCCAATTTGCTTATTCTTCATATACTGCAAGAAGCTATTTGTAAAACTCCCATTAAGGAAGCTAACTGTGATTGCATTGCCTTGATAATTTTGTGATGATAAGTTTCGATCTTGAAGACATATAGGATATACTAGACTAATATTATTTTCAGTTTTTTCTTTGTTATTCAATTTTTAATTGGTTGGTATCTAGTTTTAAGAATTTTATAGAATACACAAAAAGAAAATTAACAGGACTTGTGATATGGCTCGAATACCACAAATTTGGGTCCGCTGCAAAAAAAATATTTGACCTTTATTAATTGCCTTCTTGCTGAAGAAGGTGTTGTATTATATGAATATCAATAAAAATAAGTACCTAGGAAGAATCTTTGTTGATTTGCAATCTACAATATCGTAGCTAAGTAACAAGATGAAAGACTCAAATATTCATAAATAAAAGAAAATTATTGCTTTATGTTGAAGTTAAGGCTTCATAATATTTTAAATATGCATGATTTAAGGACAACCACCTTCTTTCCCACTTTCAAAGGGAAACATTTTGCAGAAATATTTTATTTTATCTAAGTATCCAAAACTTGCAAGCGTTAAAAAGTGATACAATTTTCAATATTGAAAATATTTAAATTATTATAACTTTTTGATTTACCAAATAGATGATTTTGATGACATGATGCACATTAAAACCTATAAAATTGCCAAATATGTATGTTTTAAGATGTGTAGATCACAATTAATGATGTCGATTTTAAAATATAATGTAATTTCACTCTCTTTTTCAACATCTAGATCTTAACCCAAGATATCATAGGTGTTATGAGAAAAGATCAAACGGTTAAGATAAATTATTGGTGCCTCCTTCAATAGCTAATTAGCTCGGGTTCTCACTACTTTTAAGACAAAGATGCCAAAACTATCGAGCTTTTTCAAATTGATATTCAGGTGATATAGATGTTACGAAAAAAAGATCAAATTTGGACCCATGCGCTTATTGCAAATCATAGCAGTCTCGATCATATGGCAACCAAAGCTATCCCAACATACCTAACTATCTATATTGACAACCATCGAATCTTCGCATATTAAAAAACACGAGAACTGATATTTTGGTAAAAATGTGTTATCTAAGCCATGTCGTGCGCAACTTTTGCACCTTTTACCATGGTTGTGCTTGATGAGTATTTACAACAAATACGCGGGCATGGGATTGTGTTATAATGTCCATACATGGTTGATATATAATATCCATCATGCAGAATACTTATGCTAGCTCGTTGGTGCACACGGTTTACCAATTAGTTTTCCTAAAAAGAATACATATAATATATATTTTTTACATGCATTTTACTCACAAATACTTATTATATAATTTTCTCTTCTAATTTTTATTGAGCACAAGTGTCCAAAAATTTGGGAATGTGGACAGGACAAATTTGATTAGGTCATATATGTACATTATCAAATATCGAGATCCGCACTCAAACCAACCCAACCACGCGAATGTGGTGTTTGATGTAAATTTAACCAACTCTTTATTTCTTAAGTCAGGCACAATCCAAATTAGCTTAAGTCAAGTCAAGCCAAGTTGCATCGCGAATGATGAATATAATTATCAAGCCACCAACATATATTATACAACTCATTTAAATGACAACATGTAATCGTATGCTTTGGGCAACTAAGTATCGAGTTTTGCATTAGCTTGGATTAGACCAGTTGGGTTGCACAAGTTGTAAACCCTAGACCAACTAAACTAGCAAAAATTGGGTTGGCATTTGGAAGCCCAAAACTTACGTTATGACGTGAAATTCGATTGGGTTGGTTTAATTCCGAGTGACATATTTATGCACTTAGCACTAAAATATCACTCGGGAGTTCTGACTATTATTTGGACTGAGTTTCAAATATTGATATGATGATGACGACTGTGGTGGTAGCAATAGTAGTGGAGACAATGAAGATAGTGGCTAGTAACTGTGCGATACTAGTGATGTAGCGGCAGCATGCAAATGATGGCGGTGGCAATAGTGATGATGGGGGCACAGACAACATAGTGCAGCGGTGGAGCCGGTGTCGGAGATTTTAGTGGCAGGAATGGTATAGTAGATATGGTGAGAGTAACAATGGTAATTATTATGGTAGTAGTGCTAGTTGGTGGTGGTGGAGACAATGGAGATGATGGTGATGAAAACAATAGTGGTGGTGGAGATAATGGCGATGATTGTGGTAGAACAGTGATGATAAGGTGGCGATTGATGGTTGTTGTGACAAAGATGAAGACAATGACACTTATGGTTGAGTTGATGGAGGTGGAGCTGATGGTGGTTACAACGATATAAGTTTTTTATTTTTAAAAATAAAAAAATTAATAAATACTCTATTAGCATGAGACATGCATTTTATCTTGACTATTCTATTTTTAAAAATAAAAAGAAGGAAAAAAAAGTGATGTCAAAGAAGCTCATAGGTTACTTCATTCTGCAAGCTTTATTGGTTGAGGCGGAAGGCATCAGCAAGAGCGGCAGAGGACAAAATCCATGCAAACATCTAACACTTTATTATTTAGCTCCAGCTCATGAAAGTGTACCTACTGTGCCATGACGTAGCCCTTTACGTCAACATGCCAAGTTGCCGCTGAAACCCAACAAACGCATCTTCGCCTCTTTTTTCTTATATAAAATTTGTAAGAGCCTTCACAAGACTTGGTTTCCCCGGCTAGTCAGCATTACTCGCAACCCTAACGTTTTATTCCTTTACATATTTTAGTAATCAGCTTTTTTTTTCTTCTTCTTTTTTTTTTTTTTTTCTCTTTTTGACAATTTATACATCTAGAACCAACAAGCACTCTTATTTCCATGCACACATATAAATCTTTAGTATACTTGCTTGTTGACGACGGGATGGAATTAATACCATATTGCTCGTGAATCATGCTAACTTTGTTTGTATCGTACATAACGGTTTGACTTGAAGGAGTTTTAGGTCTCACTCCTTGCACATTTCACATATTTACATCCATTTGTACCTATGACTAGTTACATAAACCCATTTACAACTATTTGTACAAGTTTTATTTGCACCAAGGATATGTGTGCGTACTTGCTTACCTGTTTTCAGTTTTGTTCCTCTAACCAAACCATGTCAATTTGGTTCACCAACAACTTATCTTCGGACAGATATTTGTTAAACTTGTACACTAAAATCAAATTAAGACTAGTTCTTTTCAGGTGCTTACTTCTTCCACCGGAAGAAGTTCTATGTATAATTCTTTCACATTTCTACACGTAGGATCTTTCTAGTTCCTGCCTCCCTCGTAACATTCCACTAGTTATTCTTGTCTCATTTGCTAGGGTTCATTGTATTAGGTAGCCCTCCCTCCCTATGACGTATGCTCGTTTGCTAGGTAGGCTATCAAGCACAGTGCCTTCTAGAGACCAATGCAGCACCAAATTCAATCCTTAATTCTCTGTCAAAGAAAGGAACATTGAAACATAGAATGATTACATATAAAATAAGGTTGGTTTGGTTTTCATGATGAGTATAATAATACAAATGAAGGAAAGTGGAGGTACGAAGATTTGGGAGGAAACCTAGAATATCGAATGTAGAATGTGTCTCCATGCATCCCCTTGAAAATATTGCTCTCCATGATTTAGTAGCCCCGGTTGGGAGATGATCTCGACTCAATAAACTAACCTTTCACAAACATGTGGAGCGTAAGCAATACAATGTAGGGCTTGTTTGAATACTCGTTTCTTCTTCTTCTTCTTCCTCTTTTTGGTCCACGAGCACATACACATGCACACCGACATTAGAACCAAAAATTAAGTAGCACACACAATTCGATTGTTGATAAGTTATCATAATTAGACCGTAACCCGTTTATACTGCACATGGATCTGTTGCTATATGGAGAGAAGTTGTGTTCAAATTTCAAAGCGATTTCCTAAGGATTAGAGATGATTAATCTCATAAAGGAAATCTCTTTTTCTTAAGACAAATTGAAGATTGATTCCATTTATTATCTCATCCATTTAATATAATCTTTTCTTTAAAATTATTTTTTTTAAAAAGAAGAAGGAATAGGCGAGCGCCATCATTTATCCTAATGTGCACTCGGAACCTCTTTACTAAAGAGTGGGGTCCCAACTGTTAACCAAGACTAAGAGACTCTCGCTAACAAGGGGTTTGAGAAAGGTCAAATATATGCAGTTTTGCCCCCCACATTATATGGAAGGCCGTTTTCATGCTTTAAACCAACTGCGAGTTGCAATAGAGAAACCTCAGTAGTGCACCACGGCTCAATCTCATGGAAAGTAACTTAAAATTAATTCGGACTCATTTATTTTGCTTACTTTAGAAATTTTAATTATGTCCGATATAATGCTTTGTTCTATCATGATCTTTTTTAGAAGTGCTTCAGCAAATTCTTAGTTGATGATGAAAGGAAAAGAGCCTTTACGCACTAGCTCTCAAATATCTTGCAATCTGGTGAGATTGCATTTAATAATTTAGCATGGATTAAATAATAATTTAGAAGCAATTTTTGACCAAAGCTTATCAACATTTCTTCTTCGTACGTGCAATATTGCATGCACCCCATACTATAATTCGAGAAACACGCTAAGGACGGTGGCCCTTGTAACTTATTTGGAGGTGTCGAGTTCAACGCCAAGGGTGTAAGAGATCAATAACAGATATGGGAAACTAGTGACAGAGTCCAGGATTTTGGCGATCATTTCCACCATTAAGACTGTATACAGATCTTGCTCGCGATATTCCCTTCTTGTATATATCTTGGTGGTTGTACCAAGTACTTGATATCAGATCTCGCCTTTGTCACGGTTGAGAGTGTTAGGTGCCAACTTTCAAGCAATCAAAAAAAAAAAAAAAAACATCTCACAAGGACCAAGTGGACGACAAAGAGAGCACCTGTAAAAGATTTTTTTTTTCAAAAAAATATATTTTGGTCTCCATAGTCCTTTTTTTATTATTTTTTGCTTTCTTCGGTGCCAAATACTATGTATAGGTTCAAAATTCAAACCAAATGATGTCATTCTCCAAAGATTCTCAAAATATTAAATAAAATAACTCCAGTTGCTTTCTTACCTCCAAAAGAATGTCTTTGATCTACAGCATAGATGCTCCAACTAGCTATTTGTAGCAACTTTCAAATTCTCATATTCTCGTCAACTTAAGAATTCAAATCTATTTAAATCTAATCATAAGCACCACAATCGGCCCGTGGTTAGCTTTTATGAATTCGTGCTGCAGCATTTTTAATCCACACACGCTATAAGCCAAGTTCACTTTGATACTATTTATAACAAATCAGGACCTCACCCAGAATAATTAGTCAGAAGGTATTCTTTAGGTTTCTTAGTTTTGTGTAAGTAACCAAAATCTTTTCGGCGAATAACCGATGTGAAACTAAACACATGTCTTTACGAGTTCTTACACTAAAAGCAAGGAAGAAAATATGACAATATATAAAAACAACACCGGATTTCACCATCGAACTGTGAAGGCAAAGGGAAGGGACACGAAATCTTTAGTCAGTATGAAATATTCTAAGTTTATGTGCAAGCATGTGATAGCCCAAGAGCATAGCAATTTGATGAAACAATTCCTATGGATACTGCCATTAATTAGAAAAAGGACTGATAACCAACCACATAGTTCATGTTCACATATTGGGATGCCACAAAATCAACAACTCCTGGTTGTTTGTCAAATGGCGTTGAATGGAGATACATCCCACACTCCTGTTTTAAGGTTCCTCAGAATTACTATGTGTTGATTGGTTGAGAGCTAATTAAGGCTGTCTATTTTCAATCTGTGGTCAATCAACCTATCTTTGTTTTTTAGCTTGATGACAAGAGAAACCAAACTATATATATATATATTAGGGGTTCCTTCTTCCAAGGTAATTGACCTATCGAATCATTTCCATTTCCGAGGCTTGAGACTAGGTTGTCATTATCCTCCGAACGGGATTTTTCTAATGCTTCCATGGGAGACAAAATCTCGCATAGAAAACGGCACCTTTCTGGCTTGAGATGCAGTTCTGAGAAAATTAGCTGCCGGAATATTTTATGGGTGTAGCTACCATCAAATTAAGAAGCTTCGCTGGCTTAAAAGCTTGTTGTGATTGCACCTTTCATGCTATTTGAGTGTTCTTCTCTCTTTCCAATTTTTGATGTTTCCTGTGGAAAATTATTGAGAAAATGAATGAATGAATGAGTGCATCAAAAACGTTATCACTCGGCTAGTCATGGCTCATGAACGTGAGAAATATCACCAAATTTCAGAAAGCATTTAATATAGACCATGACACTCGATCAACTTTTTTTCTTGGTCAAGACATCCTATCACATAATCTCGCAATTATAAAGTACATTAGGTTGTGAAATTACTACAATACTACAGCATCAGCAGTCTTCCACCATTAAAAGTTCTTTAGCATGGTCAAGATCATCCCATGATAAATTTAACAGCAACCAAGTCAGGTTTCTTTTCTTCGGCACAAGTTTTCTCAAACAGCCTTCATCATTACATCAAACCTAATTAAGCTACAAAACCCAGCAACAAGGGGATATTAAGAGGCATCAACATACACATCACCAGGAATGGTGCCACCAAGTGCTATTGAGAAATATTGAATGAAAAGGGAGCCCATGCTTCGCCGCACCATTAAGATATACATTCATATCTTAAAAAAAGCTGAAAATGAAGTTCAAATGTATGATCAGTTCGAGAATGATCAATGACTGCAAACTCCTAAGATGATGTCACATGAAAACTCCCTTGCAATCCTACAAGGCTGTTCTCTTTATGATGGCATGAGCTTAGATTCAGAACGGGGACCTCATTCTCGCCTAAGGATGCAAATGGGCCAGGCCATAGGTCAACTCTTGCACTATTTGGGCTGGGTCTCCAACCCAAGCCCAATATTGACGTTTATTTAATATTTTTAATTAAGATTTTTTTATAAATATCCTCTTAAATATCAAATTTTATATGAATATCGTTTCAAAATTATTTTTTGCATATATACCATCGTAAAATACTTATTTTGCTATTTTATCCTTTTTTTTATTTTTATTTTTGCATATGTACCCATGTTATCTAACGATGTTAAAAATTTAACAATTTCAAATTAAAATGACTAAAATATCCTTAATGTGTAGATGTGCAAACAAAATATTTATAAGGTAATCGCGATGGGGGACAAAAAAGTAATTTTAAAATTTTATTTTGTTTTTAATTAAAATAAATATGGTTTTTATAAATGGTGTTAGAAAAATCGTTATATTAGGGGCATTTATGCAAAAGCAGTGTTTTATGAGGGTACAGAAATAAATATAAATTTTAAAAAAGTATTCACGCAAATTTAAATTTTTAAAAGAGGATTCATGCAAAAATATCATAGTTTTCTTTACAACTTTAATCAATGAGAACTATAGAACTGGCATCTCGTAAGCGCAAAAAATAAATCAAGAAAGAAAATCACCTAGTGAGATGCCCATCAACCAAGCTTTTAGATAACTCGTCCATCTAATTTTTGAGGAAATGATCAGGCAAAGAAGCCTGATCACTTTCAGCTGGTCCATCAAATTAGCAATTATATGTTGCATACATGAAGCCATATAACTATTATAAAAATCAGGGATATCGTGTATATTAGATTTTGATTTCCACATAACAAGAACAAGATTAAATAAAAATCCAGAAATAAGAAATGTGACATTATGAAACCTGGAAAAGTAAGTAATTTGACCAAGTCTCGTCTGCACTCATTATCATTTATCACTGATGCACTTCCTTCCTTGAATAATTATTACATATCAGCAGAATAAAATCATTCATGGGAATTAGCAATTAACATATTGACAAGTTTGGTAATTTAATTAACAAGCTTAGTAGGAACATTTGACAAAGTTATCCATAGCATGGATCCAGTGTGCTTAGCCTCATGTATCACCATCCAATTTGTAATACCATTTGCCTCTCTATAAACATATACAACTCCAAAAGATTGCAGAGCTACTCCAGTGTGCTTACTCTCTAATAGACCTACATTGCATTATTTTCTAGATCACATAAGCTATATGCCAAGTCTGCTTCGATACCACCTATAACAACTAAGGATTTCATCCAAAAGGACTAGTTGAAAGATATTATTTGAGTTTATTAGTCTTCTATAAATATTTAGGATATATCAAGTGTATAGTCGGTATGAGACTAAACAAATACCTGCATGATCTACACAATGCGATTCAAGAACTTTTTTAGTGTGTTAACTAGATCCCGAACAATTTATAAACCAAAGTTAAAACTTGAAAATCAATAATTTTTTTGTCCACAAAAAGTGAATATAACAAAGATCTTTCTTGTTTTTTTAATTGCATAAGATGTAAAAAGTTGATGCACATGTAAAAAGCTAAGAATAAATAAAATTAGAATTTTTAGCAAAAATATTAACAAATGATTGAAATTGATTTTCCCTTTAATCTTTGCAGAACATGTTCCCAAAACTTAGGGTTTCTTGAAACATGAGATAGTTTAACAAATAATTTAGCAAAATATTATTAAAAAAATGCCAGTACCTGCATTTCTCATAGCCCAACTTAAATACTTCCTAGATTTTGCAAAATTTAGATTTTGATAATACCAAATTGCTTCTAGAGGCCCAATTAGTAACTGCAAAACCAAAAAACTTCCCTCTTTGAAAAATGAAGCAAAGATCTTCAAATGAGTCTGGCGGGCCTAACTATGCAGTTCTAGGAAAAAAAAGTTACGAAATCATCCGGTTTTGGCTGGACTTTGCTAATGTTAACCAAGCTCAGCAACTGATGGTTCCAATTAAAAGATTTTGGCCGAACGTACATCAATAGAATTTCCTGATTTGGCACAACAAGACACCCCAAAACTAGGGTCTAGGGTTTATTTACCGTGGTCGTTCTTTCATTAGCTTGCAATATGTGTGCTTTTTATGTGGGAAAGGAGAATTGAGCACTTTGGAACCCAACATCTATATACGGCAACTCTTTATGCTCCCTTGTGAGCATCCAAAAAGAATTTTCTATGACTTTTGTCGAATTGCTAAAATTTAGTCAGCAATTTAATTGTAGATATGGAGGGTCGGAGGATAGAAATAAATGCAGATGCATTGTTAGAACGGAAAAGTGACTGCGTCCCAGCGTAAGGTATTATCTGCATAGGTACTAGCCCCTTGGGCGCGTCGTGGGCTACCCTCATGGTTTTGTCCTTTAAAAGGCGCCTTAGCGATAGAGAGTGCTGGAGCAGCTCAGCTAGAGCATCGGTATTGTTCGCCTTGCGAGGGAAGGGGTGACCCCTCGTTATAAGGCATAATCCTTTCCGCTACTCTTACAATGTGGGACTAAAGTTCCGGGTCCCCCATCCGCCCCCAATACTACTCCTCCAGCGGGAAGGATTCTTGCGAAGGAGTTTCAGTAGGGCCCTTCCTCTAGGGCCATCTATTAGAGCGGAAAAGTGACTGCGTCCCAGTGCAAGGTATTGTCCGTGCCTTAGCGATAGAGAGTGCTAAAACAACTCAACTAGAGCATGAGTATTGTCCGCTTTGGGGGTCCGCATAGGTATTAGCCCCTCACGGCTTTGTCCCTCTCTTAGGAGGGCGCCTTGCGAGGGAAGGGGTGACCCCTCCTTATAAAACACAATACTTTCCGCTACTCTTCCAATGTGGGACTAAAGTTCCGGATCTCCCATTCGCCCCCCAACATGCATATCAAATAACTAAGAGGGAAGGATAATAATGCACATATTATTATCTTTATAATTGATTCAAAAAAACTTCATTAGTTAAATCTCTTCCAATTTAGATATGTAAGAGTAAGAAATGGGGGATAACCATCCAAATACTTTTCTATGCACAGGAAGTTTAGGAAAAAGATATTAGTCGATATAGAAATACAATTTTTTTAATCTTTAGTAATAAAATTGGCAGTTGCATAGCATGTGTATAGCGATTATTCGATGCTAGTGTAAGGGCTTATTCTTTTTTTTTTTTAAAGAGCTGTCTACAGTATTAAATTAATTTTTTTTGCTAAAACCAATATTAAAAAAAATATAACACTCAATTCAAGTCATACATGTTGCTGTTACGAGTATATCAAAAAAAAACTTTTACTGGTACTTAACACTAAAATATAGAATTATATTAAGACTGTATTTTGTATGGATTATAACTTTTGGAGAGATATCTCCTTTATTGTAGGATGGATAGGATATTTCACAGAATAAATTATTTTCGTGGTTGTTCATATTTTATTGCAAGAATAAATTTGCTCAATCAATTTTTGGTGTGATTAAAGAATGGATAAAGATTTTAAATGTAATTGAAAGAAAATCTCATCTATTTTACAGGATAATTCTATTCCACTGACGGAATAGAATTATCTAAAAAGAATTTAATTTTTGGACTTGTCGCAATAAGTTTATGTCACATATGTTTTGGGAACGCCGCCAAGTCGTAACTACTTTATTACCCCTAACTCCTTTTTTTTTTTTTTTTTTGGTGAAAACGGCAATTCATATAGCTCTAAATTGAGTACATCCGGCCATATCAAAATAAAGTAAAGAGTGCAACGTAGAAGGAATATCTCCTAACGATGTCCAAATGACCTCTTCGGAGTGCCGAGCGGCAAAAGAGGCGACCCAGTCTGCTGCACTGTTCGCCTCCCGAAAAACATGTGAAACCTGGAAGACGCTCAACTCCTGAGCCAATCTCCGAATCTCACGGATGAGAGGATGATCATCTCCATATCTGTCCACTCCCCGAATCCACTCTATCACCACAGAGGAGTCTCCCTCAAGGCAAATGTGCTCAGCACGCAGTACCCGCCTCGCATAGGATATCCCCTCCCAGGCTGCCCGCAGCTCCGCACCAACTACGGTAAATCCCGGCGCGCGGCAGCCACCAGCTGCTATCAAACTACCGAGATGGTCTCTGATAACAAAGCCAACTCCTCCTGACACCCCATCAGCCGACCTACTACCATCAAAATTCACTTTGAGATGACCAAGGGGTGGGGGTACCCAAGAGACTAGGGCGAACCTGGGCGCTGTGACAGCAGAAAGAGTACCCCAGGTGTCCCTGGCCATCTCAGGAGAGAAAGTAAAAGCAGCAGTAGAAACCTCCCTAGCAAGACGCATGGCTCTGTCCACCACCATCCGCGGGGGAAACCGCCTGCCTTCAAAAATGCCGGCGTTCCTATCCAGCCAGATAGAATGAGCCAAATATGCCCCCCGGATCCCGGCCTCAACCGTGCTAGGCCGCCGCATAGCCACTCTCAACCAATGAATCAAATCCTGTGTCGACTCGACTGAATGGGGTAGCAATGTGGGCGATCGGCTCCAAATGCCCCTAGCTCTGGGGCACTGCAAAAGAACATGATCCATCGTCTCCTCAGTCTCCGTACACTCATCACAACACTGAGTGATCCTCACCCCTCGCCGTGCCAGTAAGCTCCTGGTCGGTAGGCAACCCCACGCTACCTTCCAGATGAAGAGCGCCACACGCGGGTAAATCCGCATCCTCCAGATCCATCCTCCCTCTATCTGTCGTGCTGGCTCTCGGCTCAATAATGTGTGGATATCCCTGGCTCGCACCTGCGATCGCCCTGTCGGCATCCAGACTAATCTATCCGCCCCTCCCTGGGCAAAAATAGGTAGGGCCAGGATCCTCTCTGCCAACTGCTCCCCGAAAGCCTCCATGATCAGCTCCATCCTCCAGCGGTCCCCCTCCGGCTCCATCAAGTCACTGACCCTGAGACCGGCTAACCTCGATGTGTCCACTGTAATCGGAAGTCTACTCATAGGCTGCTCCGTCACCCACCGGTCCTCTAACACATCAATAGATCGACCATCACCAATGGCCCATCTAATCTCCGGGAACACCAACCCTGCTCTAGCACAAATTTCCCTCCATATCGGTGAGTGGCGTCGCCCCGACCGGGCACCCGGCACTGGATCGCCATACTTGGCCCTCATAAGTGAAGACCACATGCCATCAGGCTCCAACACCACTCTAGCAGCGTGTCGTGCAGCTAGAACCTCACGCCTCGCCACCAAAGACTGCACACCCAAACCACCATATCTCGTCGGCTGACATACAACCTTCCAAGCCATAAGATGGATACCCCTTCTGCCTCCAGTCCTTCCCCAAATAAAATCCCTGAAGATCTGCTCAATATTCCTAACTGTAGCTACCGGTATAAGAGAGTTAGATAATAAGTAAATCGGGATCGAGGAAAGAACTGACCGTACCAGTATAATCCTGCCCATCATGGAAAGAGAGTGTATCTGCCACCCCTCCAGCCTATGCCGGATACTGATCTCAAGAGAGGTGCAATCACTGCTGCGCAGACGCTGACCAGAGATAGGGACTCCCAAATACCTTAATGTGCCCTCCTGCTCTCCCACCCCCAGAATCTCCAGTATAGCGGTCTTCACATCTGGTTTGGTCTTCGGGCTAAAACAAATTGCTGATTTAGATAAATTAACCCGTTGACCAGACATAGAGCAATAATCCCGCAAGATCGTCCAAATGATCCATGCTGCCTGTCTAGTCGCACGGACTAACAGAAGACAATCATCGGCAAATAGTAGATGAGAAATCGGGGAGGCATCCGGCACGGGCCTATAAACCTCTAGCTCCTGGGTGGTCACTGCCTGCCGCAAGGTCCTGGAAAGCGCATCTGCACATATAATAAACAGTAATGGGGAGAGGGGACAACCCTGACGCAGCCCACCAGAGGACACAAAGTACCGTGATGGCGTTCCATTTACCAAAATGGCAAAGGAAGGGCCTCTGATACACCCCATGATCCATCTGATCCATGCCTCGGAAAATCCAAACCCCTGCAAGGACTGCTGTACAAAATCCCACCTCATCCTATCGTATGCCCTCTCCATGTCAAGCTTGACCCCCATCAGACTCCTCCTACTCGACGCCCTGCCAAGATCATACATAAACTCCTGGGCAATAAGAACATTATCTGTGATACTCCGTCCTCCCACAAAAGCCCCCTGCTCCGGACTGATCAATCTCGGAAGTATGATCCTCAATCTGACAGCTAGTAACTTCGCCGTCGCTTTGTACAAGGTAGTACAGAGACTGATCGGGCGAAAGTGACTAGGCTCCGAAGCATCCTGACGCTTCGGTATCAGAGTGACTAGGGTCCTCTGCCAATCTGTAGACATCACTGCTGTGTTGAAAAACTGCTGTATGGCCGCCGTCACCCCCTGACCAACAATCATCCAGTACCTCCGGAAGAATAACGGTGGAAAGCCGTCCGGACCCGGCGCCTTGTCCCCCTCAAGGGACCACATCACCTCCCTAATCTCACAATCCAATACCGGCCTAGACAGTGCGACTATATCCTCCTCTGCCACCCGTGCCACTGGCGCTACAATACTCCCTGAGCTCCCAGTACCCATCTGCTCAGACCATCTGGCCCAGAAGAAACCCTCCGCACCCTCCGAATCAAATCTGGATCCTCCACTAACTGCCCATCCTCATCCCTAATTACCCTGATCCTGTTCCGATGCCTCCTGATCACTGCCGACTGGTGGAAAAACCTAGTATTTCGATTCCCCTCCTGGATCCACTGCACCCTCGATTTCTGTCTCCAAAAGATCTCCTGCTGTCTCAAGAGAGAATCATGTAAGGATAGTAGAGATCTAAGCTCCCCCATCTCCTCCTCTACCAAACTCCCTCCCAAGGCCTCCTGAGCCTGTAATCCAGCAATAGCCTCCTCAGACTCCTCAATCCTCCTGAAGATATTCCCTACCTCCTCACGGTTCCACCTTCTCAACCTTCTTTTTGTCAGCTCCAACCGACGAGACACACGATACATAGCATCCCCTCTCACCGGTACATTCCATGCCTCCCTCACAATCTCCCAGGACCGAGGATAACATGTCCAGAACTTCTCAAATCTAAAAGGGGAATGAAAAGAGACAGCTGCATCGGTACTAACCAGTAAGGGGCAGTGGTCGGACGCAATCCTCGGCAAGTGACGGACATGGTAGTCAAAAAAACACTGGGCCCACCCCGCTGTGGCGTAGACTCTGTCCAATCTCTCCCAAACCCGGGTCTGCCCCTGCTGATTATTGCACCATGTGAATGTTGGTCCCGAAAATTCCAAGTCTATCAGTCCATTTGACGCTATAAAATCTTGAAACTCTCTGATTTCCCTCTTATAAGTGAAGGCCCTCCCCCCCATCTTCTCCTGGGGATCCGTGATACAGTTGAAGTCACCTGCCACCAACATGGGATAACCCTGAGTGATAAGCTGAGACGCCTCCGCCCACAACCGCCTCCGCACTCTATAGTCTGTACTGGCATACACAGCTGCTAAAACCCACGGGCTCCGATTATCCTCTGATATCACTAAGATGACCTCCTGTTTACAAACATTGAAAACATCAATTTGGTAGTCACCCTGTACCCAAGTCACTATAATACCTCCCGACAGTCCTTGAGATTCCACTGCATAAAAACCCCATGACCTCGGTATCGCCGCACGGGCCTTCTGAAGGTTTTGCCCAGAGAGCCGGGTCTCGAACAAAACACAAATTTCAGGTTTGTGCAGTTGCACCAACCTGCGGAAAGCCGGGGCAAAGGAGGGCTTACCTGCACCCCGACAATTCCAAAGGAGGGCTCTCATGGTGCACCTGGTGCGTCGGCACAGCCCACCTCCCCCGGGCCGCTGCCGCTTCTAGGTTCCAACTCCATTTCCTTACTACACAGCACAGCTCCTCCCTGCTCCAAGTCACTGTGCATCACACCCTTAGCAGTGGCCAGCAGCTGCTGAACAGTCTGTTGGTGTGACCCCCTCAGCACCTGTGCCATTTGGCACTCAGATTCCACCGACATCAACTTGAATTCTTCCCCATTACCAGCACCGCAGTATGCCTTCTCCTCCAATCCTGGGCCGCAGACCCTGCTTCCCACCAGGGCGTCAAAGGAAAGGGAGCTCCCAGCACCCTTCTTATCGCCTGGTTGGTGTACCAAACGGCACGAGTCGTCTTCCTCCCTTTCCACTGAAACCCCCATGGCCATGGGTCGTACCACACCGGAAAGAGTGACCTCCTCGTGTTCAATGGCTTCCCCGACTCCCACTTGAGACGACGGTCCAGCGACCACTCCCGCCGGTTCACCGGTCACCGCCGCCAGCAATTCCGCCGCTACCGACGCCGCTCGGGCCAGCCCCTGCCTAAAAGGTATGCTCTCCCCCTGCCGTCGGCCCCCTCCTTCCTCCGCATGCCTCATCGTAACCATGTCCGCCGCCACATGGGGTGGCGGCGAACTCTTGCTCCGCCGGCGGCCACCTCCGGCCGAGCGGAACCCATCTCCCCGGGGGGGGAAGATCTCGTCTCGGTGCAGCATTCGGGCCGGTCACAGATGGCGTCCCGGCTGCCGGATTCGGCCCACGCGTTGGCAGCGCCCGGTGGACCTTAGACGGACTCCGGGCCCTTTTGAGCGGACTTGGGCTCGGCCCAGCCCTTCCCAGGTCCACCTGGCCCAACGAGGGCGGCCGAGTCCCCCCACCGAGTCCCCTCACCGAGTCACAGCTGGGTTCACCCTGTTCACCTGATTGACTCAAGCCTCCGTCCATCTCCACGGACGAGCCGCCTTGAGCTAGCTTCTCCGGCGACTTCCGTCTGGCCACCTTGGTTGGCTTTTGCCAACCTTCCAAATCCTGCGGTGAAACGGGCAGCCGCGGCCCCCCATCTCCCTCACTCGGACTCACCGCAGACGTCGCCGGAGCCGAGCCCACACTGGTGCTTGCCCCTGTCTGCATCATCTTCCCTTTCCCCCCTTTCGGAGCTCCGATGCCCTCGTTCCAGCTCATAGAGAGCCAAGGGCCGTAGATCAGAGGATCTCCCGCTTCCCTTGACATCTTCCCAGTATCTGGACATCGAGCATTACTACCAGTTCCAGCCTCCATTCCACCCGTCGCCGGGGAAGAGAACTCACAAGCCGCCTCCTCATGACCGATTCGGCCGCACCTGTAACAGTAGGCAGGTAAGTTCTCGTACACAAACTCCTGCCATATCTTCCTCTCTAATCCCTCCTTAGCTCCCTTCATGAATATTCCCGGCTTTAGAGGAGCTCTTATGTCGAGCTCCACTTTAACCCGTGCAAACCCCCTCTTCCTCCCTTGATCGGTGGCTGCGTCTAAAGCCAAAGGTCTCCCCGCCGTCGCTGCAATCTGGATCAATGTCTCCTTAGCCCAGAAATCCAACGGCAACCGTGGGAGGCGGAGCCAAGCTACCACCCGTCCAGCACCACCAGAGCCGGTGATGAAGTTTGGCTTCCACCGTTCCATCGTGAGAAGCTGTCCGGCCACTAAACATGGCCCCCTCACCAGCATGGCCTCCCGATCCTCCTCACAGGCGAAGCGGACCGCCAGGACGTCGTCGGCCATTGTAACGACCTCGACGTTATAGTCCAGGTTCCCCATCCTTCTCAGCTCACGCCCAACCCACTCCGCCGGAACCTTCCGCCCCACACTTTGCATAAAAACAGAGGTACTCCTCCACTCCTTCCTGGTCATCTCTAACCTCTCCTCCGGGATCTCCAGAACTTCCGTGAAGCAGGTCTTCAGAGCTCCCAGCTCCCGCTCCGAAATCTGGTGGCGTGTCCATCGACCTTGATTCGCCGAGCCCCTAGACACCGCCGCCCATGATACGCCCTTCGAGTCGGCCCCCAGGGGCTGGCGCCCCAACCCCCCGGGCCTCCCCGTCTCCCTCTCCTTAGCCCTACCCGGGCCTCCCCGTCTCCCTCTCCTTAGCCCTACTGTCGACCATCAGAGCCACCCAACACCCGTTTGAGGAAATCCCCCCAAGACCGCATGACTATTGACGCGGCTCTCTCTCACTCCTCTCTCACAAATAATTATTTGATTGCCGCTCAACTCAAAAACACTCTTCCTCCGTCCAGCTGTTACCAACTAATCAACAACGGTTGCGGTGGCCCCCATCCCCTGGTCGTTCCATCCGGTTCGTTGATCCTTCCCTATTTAAGCAACGGTTTATCCTTTCTAACGGTTCACTTCACTCTGGGGCCCAGACGAGGGAACTAAAAAAGAGAGAACGATGGCGAAGGGCCGCCTCTCGTCTCGTAGGTCCCCGGCGGGCGAGGCAGAGGCCGTGGCGGCCCCCGGCGGCGGCGGCGGCGGCGACGACGACGATGTCGACGAGTCTAAGACCAGGAAACGCGCCTCCCTCGCCGCCAGGCTCGCCAGGAACGTGAGCACGCGGCGGTGCCTCATCTCCGCCTTCTTGTTCCTCCTCTTCTTCCACCTCGCCAAATTCATCTCCCACTCCCCGCACCGCTTCTGCGCCTCTCCTTCCTTCGAATCCGTCCCCCGCACAACTTCTTCGGTCGACAGCATCGACGGCCTCGCCTCCGAGTTCGGATTCCTCGGCGTGCCCTGGTGTAAGCCCTTATTTCTTTCCTCCCGATCTTTGCGTGATTACTTGTCTCGGTTTCCGAAGGCATTGATTCTTGATTGATTTAACGTTCTTTTTTTCCCTCTTTCGTGGGTTATCCGACGAGTTCTTGATTTCTTTCTTGTGTTTCATGACCCCATGGTTGATTTGGATTTCCCCTCGCCACCTTCTTAGGATCTTGGATTGGTTCGCGTTTAAGAGAGGTTTTTTTTCCCGAAGTATTCGATGATATTACAAAATATACATACATACGTTTATAACAACTATCTTGCGGAAACTTTCTTTGAGTTTGCTACTTGATCATTGTGACTTCTTTTTCTTGAATCAATAAGTCCTTGTGGTAGTTTTCCCGGAGTTTTCTTTACTTGTTCTACTGTGTACTGGATTTAGTGGGTTTGTGTCTTTTCTTTGATTGTCCATGCTCTTCTAGTTCTACACGTAAGAATCTCATTTGGTGAGCATTCTGTTGGTTGTTCCGAAGGCATCAAAGATTGAATACAATGCACCTGTACATAGTCTGGAATCGTACAAACAAATGGCACTGATATGATCATCAATCCTGCAGCTTGCTCCTTAAATTCTTGTTATGTAGTTCCTTAATTCTTGTTGCTGGCAACAGGTAGATCGAAACATGGAAAGACGGTGGAATGGACTTCAAAGGATCTGCTCAAAGGCTTGGAGGAATTTGTGCCGATATATCAAAATCGTCCAGTCAAGAACAACAAGGATGGGATGGGCTTCGACCACAGCTTTGGGTTATGGTTCATGACACGCTGGCTCAAACCAGATCTGATGATAGAGAGTGGTGCTTTCAAGGGGCACTCCACATGGGTCCTTCGACAGGCAATGCCCAAGAAACCGATCATATCGATATCACCTCACCACCCAGAGAAGTATCTGAGGAAAGGACCAGCCTATGTTGACAAGAACTGCACATATTTTGCTGGGAAGGATTTTGCAGATTTTGGGAGTGTTGATTGGGAATGTGTCATGGAAAAGCATGGGATTTCGGATCTTAGTCGGGTTCTCGTCTTCTTTGATGATCATCAAAATGCGTTGAAAAGGTAACTATCTTTCCTGCTGAAACCTGATTTCATATTCAAGGGATGCAATTGATCCTTACTTACATTTTACAAGTTTTGGTTATTATGCAAGATATTGGCCTAAATTTTTTATCAAATCATGCCTTTCTCCATGGTTTTGATGCTCTGTTTCGTTTTTCTAATTTCTTTGGAGGTTATGCATGCATTACTTTAGGTTCTTCTCCGCTTCTTGTAGATCTTTAGTAGTTTTTTTCCTCATTGTAATTTATCATAGTGCTTTCAAACACATTCTGATTCTTAATATGTCAGTATATTATGTGAAGCATGGGGCCACGAGACATGGGGTTCAAAGGTTCTCTCAGTTTTTTCTATCCTATCCTTTTATATTTCACCCACAAATCTGGGTTTTCATTCTCAGTTCCATTGGACAGATTGGAGCAGGCTCTGGAAGCTGGCTTTCGGCATGTCATATTTGACGACAATTACGACACTGGAACTGGTGACCATTATTCCTTGAGGCAGATTTGTGATCAGCTTCACATAAGAGGTACCTGCTTTTGCTATTTGCTCTTATCCTTTTAACCCTTCATGCGTATTTCTTTTTATGAGTGATCTTTTTCATGACTGTCCACTGAGCAGGTGATCTTGGTCTTTTCATTTTTTATGTCATTGGCTGAGCATTGCTTGTTCTAGTATTTTTCCACTGACTTACTCATAATGTACTATCTTGGATGACTGATAGTTAAAGTTAACTTACAAGAAAGTAACTAAAGAATATAGTTAAACTAAGATATAGGAATCAGGAGAGACCACATTCTCTGGTAGAATAATCTTGCTTGTTGTTATTTGCCCTCCATGTATAAGAAGTGCTGAGGAATCTTGCAAGTATATTTCCAACGTTCCTGATATGTTATGTTAGGATGTACTTTTTTTATAAAAAAAAAGAGATCTATTGATGCTAGCAAAAAGTATGGCGAAGCCATCTCTGATCTTGTTATGGCTAGCAAAAAGTTATTAAGTGGATAATGTACAAAGCCATCTCTAATCTTGTTATGACTAGTACAAAGTTATTAAGTTATAAGTGGATAACGTATGAACATCAGAAGTCTGGAGCATATGGCCTAGTTTTCCTCTAAAAGGACAGCAAGCCGAACAAAACCCAATGATGTTTTTAATGTCTAAGTTCAGCATTAGGAAACAAAAAGGGAAAAGCAAAAGATTGCAAGTACAAAGAACCTGAATTCGAGGTTACTGCTATATGAGAAACTCCTATAACCTTCATTGGGGTCCACATCAATTAATTCTGTAAAAGAACTTTAATGCTATTAATGGATGTAAAAAAATATAAGCCATGTGACTATTTTCTCATTAAAAAATTGAACTAGAAATGAATTGTTGATTCATGAAAAAGGTTCTTTTTTTCCCTTAAAAAATGTACAGTTTCCTTTAACACACATGATTTCAATACGACATATAGGGTCATTCCATATTAAGATTCCTCAATGTCAACTTTACATTTCAATTCTCAACAACATATGCAATAGTCCTTGTAAACCTAAGTTTTCATTTTTAATTCGTAAGAGTCAATATCTGGGCATGGACCTCCTTTTTCCCAATTCTAATCAATTGTTTGTCTTGAACCTCGTCAACTTTGTTCCTTTCATAAACAATATCATACTGCAAAACAGGTTTTGGTTTTGCTACTTGTGTGATTCTTGTAGACTTTTGGTAACATAGATTCTTGCTCTCTTTAGTTACGGTGGACTAAAACTGTTGAATCGTTACCGACCATGATGAAGAACATAGCAATGCTGCTAGATTTTGCCCTAAAGTTTGATCACCTAGTTTCACACTAGAAGCTGCCTTGTATTTGTCCTCTTTATTGAGCTACAACAACCTGCACGGAAGCACATTAATTATGTCTATACTTAGAAAAACACCTTTCTCAGTTTTGTTTTTTCCATTTAAAAAATATTTCTATATTTGTTTGCAATGGGCTCTGCTTTGTGTATATTTCCCTTGAGAAGACATTCCTAGTGGGATACATACCTTGAAAGAAGGATGTTGATGGAGACTGATAGAGCTCTATGAATTGTCTTAAATAGGATTTTCTCTTTTTGGATTTTCTTTTTTCGTGGATATTTTGAGATTTCAGAATTGATCATAAATAGGATTTTCTCCTTTTTTTCCTTTGTTTTTCCCTGGATTCTGTGGTTGATTTGCTACAATGAAAATTTTACCAGTCATGTGGTGTGAAAGTTGAAACTTGTTAAATGAAGTTGAATAGATTAATGAGATTTTTGATAAAATTGGCGATTTCAACAAAGGGAGTGGATGGTTTATTTAAGGGGAAATGATGAAAGCAAGGGACATTATGAGGACTTAATGAGGTCTTTGGCATGAAATCAGATCGAGAGTGATCCAAATAAAAATAGGGAATAGAATTTTCAACTATTTTCCATATATGGGGAATGAGAGGAAGAAATTGCATTGAAGAGATAAAAGGTGGATGGTTAGAACTTTGGTGAGGAAAACATCAATATGAAGATTTGGGAATTCAGATCTGTGTTTCCTAAAAGAGTGACTGTATATCATTACTTGGGAATTTTAATTTTATGTGGAATTTGACAAAATAATTAGGCTTGCAACTTGTTACTTACACATTATGTTTCCTGCGTTTGTAGAAAGCAAAATTTAGAAAATAGTTTAAATGTTTTGGAACATGTTGACTACGAGCTTGACTAGTCAGTGGCACCTGTAAAAGAAGTTCCATTTAACACTTGAGACAGTAAAGAGTCAAAATGATTTAACTCGCAAGATTATCAGACTTCTTGTGGTGCCAGTGGACTAGATTTTCTGGTATTATGTGCAATATGCAAACTTGATTCACCTGATGATATTTGCATAACTTGCTGGTTGTCAAAGGTTCTTGTTCTTCTCAATCTAATTATATAAGCAGCAAGGCTTTGAGACAATTGTATCTGATATCCCTGGTCATCATGGATGTTTCTAATCAAGGTGATGAGATTTAAGGTTGGAAATAGGATGCCTAAATTGCTTATAATCATCGTATACATGTTACACCCTTTTTGAAAATAGTTTTGTGCAAAACTTGTTTTTGTCTCATAGTTTTTGCCTTGATCCTTGTTTAGTTTATCTAGGGTTTGCATGTGTGTTAGCTGCTCATTTGTCAGTGTGGCATTGTCAGGTTGTGATCCAGAGAGGCTTCTTATTTAATATTCTAACCTTTACTTGGGAGATATTTAAGAGTGCATGATTGGGACTACGTGATGGACATCTACTTGCATAGTGATAGCAGTTTGGTTAACCGAGAAGAGTTTACTGCCTTTTTTGTGGAGAGTTACTCAGTCAGTGATAGCCTGTCTACTATTTTGATATACTTTTACCATTGAGGCCACTATCGTGATAGATTTAAAGTTACAAAAAAAATTTATAGCAGTTTCTCATGGAGAGGCAAAACATACAAAGTTATTCGTCTTGTGAAATAGGAGTTTTGCCTCAATTTTGAATGCTGGACGCTAATGATTGGAGAGGGACATTCAGCATTCAAAAAATGCAGATCTCCGCTAAATTTGCTTTCAGCTGAGTCTAGTTAACTTTGAACTAGCTTCCAATAAATCTGAATTAAATCTCAATAAAGTTTTAGCAAATATAAAAGTATACAAAACTACTGGAAATGAATATATTTTAAATTTTTATATTTCCACATAAATTGATGTACCTCCAAACAAGAGAAAATCCATTACGAGAAAAATTAAAGAGAAAATGTAAGGCCAATTTTTTCTTAACAAGCCTAATTCTTCACCAAAAGGTAGTGATTTTTGAGTCGAAAAGAAAAGTAGGCAAGTGGCTCAAGAAAATCTTGTCACGTCTTAACTACTTTCCCAACACCTTTCTTGGCAATTTTCTTACTTTAATTAAACATGAGGAAATACTTAATTTCCTTAGCTTGCCTTGCCTCTTCTTTTCTTTTCTCCTGCTGATTTATCTTTCTTTTCTTTCATTTTCTTGGTATCAGGCAGTGCCTTGCTCATCAAATTATTATAATACTTGCTTCTCTAGGAGTCATGATGACCAAACCATTAAATCTTACAATAAAAAATTGTGTGCATTAATGAGATTTGATGTAGTGCAAGAAAAAAATCGTAGGAGGCATAGGAAATCAAAGAACAAGCAACCTAAGTAGCTTTGTATGAGGAAAAAAAGAAAATATTTAGAAAATACTAGAAATAATGAAACTGTGATATAAAGTCTTGATCTCCAATATGCAAAAAAAAGGGAATTATTATAGACCCATAATGATGCTCCATGATAGCATGCTCATCTTGATGAGAAGCTTGACTCTCAAAAAAGAAGCTCGGACCCACAGGCCTTACTCTACTGCAAACAAAAGCTAGAAAAGTCTAGTGAGGATGAAAGGCATAGCTAGATGTCATCAGACCTTAGTTGCCAAAATTGGGAGCGGATGCTAGAGCGGGTGTAGGGAAGCAGATATTTTAGCAACACTTTTAATATGGAAGTGCTTAAGGTAGGGGTGTGGCTTTGGGAGGATTCCAAAGTGGCTGTGTTACCCTAGCTAGAAGATTCCGGTTATTAAGCATTAGATAGGAGCAAATATATTTATCAATAATATGCTATTCACCAATAAGACTGGGTAGATGCAGATGTCATTCCTAGAGCTGATGGTTGAGCTAGTGGTCAGAGTGGCTGCTGCAGAGATGGGTGTAATAGCAGCTGGTGACATGGGCTTCAGATCCATGCTTGAGTACAAAGTTCATGATAGATGAAGGCAAGCACAAATGATCATGGACCTTACTGACCAATTGACCATGCTTGCAAGCTGAACATCAGTGGTAGGTAGTCGCATGTGTGCTATGATGTGTTGAGACATGAATGCATAAGATGCTGTGGGACTTACATGGTTGTGTGCAGAGCTTATAACTCATAAACACATTGAGCATTAAATCTTTCACATGGCGTTCGAGCTAGTTTGGTTAAAGAGGTATTGGTTCTTGAAGGAGGAAGTAAACAAAAGTTGTAAATGCAACGCAGGTGGCGCAGATGTGCAGTCATTAAGAATGGAGGCTTTAGAAGTCATACAAGCTAAAAATGTCGGGGCCAAGGAGTATTCTTCTCTCTCTGAAACTTGTTTGATCAACCTCCACAATAGTGACTTTCTGGGTGCATGTAATTGCACATGTTAGTTTACAATATTGCCCCTTTTGTTATAAAATGCTTTCGGATAAGTGAAGACAATTAGGCAATTTGTGCATTGTGTCTGAAGACTCTAAACCTTGTTCAACCAACTTGTATACGGGATATATTTGTCTAATGAGATTCTCTCTTTATCAAATTAATGAAAAATTTCAGCACCAGCAGTTCTATGTGCAGACAACACCAAAAAAGTAATAAAAGCAGACTGAGACATACGAATTGATTAATGTTAGACCATTTAGTTCCTGAAACATTACCAAAAAGCATCTGCCACCTCTGCATTATAGAAACTTGAGATGCAAACGGTCTCATCAAGCAACAAAATATCTTGAATTTTGGTCAAATGCAATCTTCAGCCGCTCAAAATAGATACATTGAAGAGTCTCAAAGACCCAGAGAGGCTTCATCACTGTTGGCCAAAGATAGCAAATGTCATCTAGGATCTCATCTGGAAGTAATCAAGAGGTGATCATCTAAAGAGGTTCTCATGATCGTAAGAAAGCCCAAATAGCATTTTGTCTTTTCTAGTTTTCATCTTCCACTGAGTGTTATATAAATTATCCACCAGAATGGGTTCTGGCAAAGTGTAATCATATAAAAGAAGACTACTTTTTGTGCTGTTGAGCAAGTATATATTGTTAGGACTTTAATGTCCTGAGGATCAATCTTCCACGATTCTTCTCTTCCACCATTTTAGCATGTTAATGTCTAAGTATTGTCATGCAAGTATGCAATTATTAAGGTTCTCTCCCAGATCACTACTTCATCTATCTTCAGTTAGGAGAAAGATTCCTCCTTATTCGGCATACAAATCCAGATTCATATCTTCTCTCCTTTTCTTGTACCACCATTTCAACCATTGTTGCGTAGTAGGAGCTTCATCAGTCTGCTTACTGTCTGGATCATACTCCCTCGTAACTAGATAGATGCACCTTGCCTGCAAACTTCCACCAAAATATTGGCATATTGTGCAAAGCCTGTCTCCAGTACTCATAATTTATGGGCACAGATTTCCCACTCTATGAAAATGAGAGATCCGTTTGTCATGTTTTGTGAACATATTTCTCATTAACTTCCATTATCTGTAAACTATGAAAAGTCATACTTTTGGCTAATTGTGCTGATGGAAAAGCTCCAAAGAAATGTGACACCAGTTCCTGAATAAAATCATAAAACAAAGTATATTTTGTAGGAGTCCGGTCTCAAATTTTCTCTGCTTTTGTAAATTATAAAGCTCTAGGCTCTTGTTGTGAACTTGTGATATGTAAATACTCTATCATACTATGCAATATGCAGCAAGGAATGGAATATGCGCAATATCTATATATACCATTAATATTATCTCCACTTGAAGCTTCTTTTGTTATTATGATAACCTATTTCAGCTGCTATTTCCTCTTGTCCAGGTGGGGGGCACTGCTGCTCTAGGTATTGTGATGAAGCAAGGATTAGAGAGAGAAGGAAATTTTTTTGGAAGAAGGCCGTAGACATAGATGATCTATGTGGGACGGGTGATGCATGGTGGGGCATCAGAGGGCACATGCATGATGATTTTAATCGCAGCAGCGAGGCCATATCATATTATGAACATGTTCGGAACAACATGTTTGTGGAGTCGGTATTAGATGTCTATTGGGAGCTCCCACCAGTGGCTGGTCCCTCACTCACTCATCAAACAAGATATGACCCTGCCCGTGCTCCAGATCCAATCATCGAAGATGGCAGGTTTGACTTGTTCCGAAAGCCCGGTCTAACAAGGCTTGAATGTGCTGTATTCAATGGATACACTCAGATGGTCTATCTTCAGATATCCCGACTCTTGACTGTTGAGTAACAGTAGAAAATTTTGTTCCAATCAACTGTACATATCTTCTTTTCTGCTGGATATGCAGGTGCAAGTGGGATCAAAGATTTGTTCAATCTAGATATCTGCCCCTATCTCTTTACTCTTGAGTAACTGTAAAAAAATTTGTTCAAATCAACTGTAGATATATGCTTCCACAATCATTTCCAGATTCCTTACAAAAGGTGAGCAAGTTAACAGGCTTTTGTCTGGTAATTGGATTTCTATCCTCATTTTTTTTTTCCAGCATACTAGTAATTCGTTTTCTATCAGATGCATGGTTGTTGGCTTCTGTGAAATTTGAGGAAGAATTTATTTTTAGTTGGTAATTTGATATTGTTTGATGGTTAAGATTAAAGCAATGATTAAGCTGCATTTATGAGGTCAGACTTTAAGTTTGATTAATTTATTACTGTTTGTTTTGTGTATACTCTAGTGGCGTTTCATGTTACGAGGTGGTGTACCACAATGTATGTTTGAACTTTAAATATTGACATAGCAAGGAAATGAAATTGAGGAGAGTGTTGATATCAGCTAGACTGCAGACTTCTATTTCATTTCCTGTCATTAGCAAATGAACAGTCTTAATGGAAGCAATGACGCCTCTCTGTCTTTGACAAGTAGGGTTGTTTTTCTGCTTGTTATGATATATATACCTTTGATGATCATTCTGTTTATTTGGACATGGTGTGGTCCAAAATGGTGACAGTATAATGGTATCCAACTGTTAAAATGAGATGAAAGGGGTAAATGGTGAACATGAATAGTAGATAGGCAGGATCAGAAAAAAGTTAGGGTAGCACAGAGAGGCATTCTATTCTATATGCCATCAGAGCAGAGAAGATGAACAAAAATATTCACCTGAATGTAATTGGTAGCACCAATTATGGGCTTGGAGCACCAAGGGCAATTTATCGGCATGGTGTTCGATCGTGACAGCAGAATGTTATGTTGTTATATTGGAGATCCCGTTCTTTTTTTTTAAATTTGTTAAGATTGAGGAAATGAGTGAGCTACATTTCTAAGATCATTGTCAAGTTTAGTTGCTGTGCTGCTACTTGTTCCATTTAATATAGTGAGGTTATTTATAGTGAGTGCGTCGCAAATCAGCCTCTTATTTCGTTTTCCTTTTCTTAGAAGATGATCTCCATGGAAGAAAAATCTAAGGAACGAGTGCTTACCATTATACCAAAAGCAATTACTATTAGTGAAGGCACACTACTCTAATACCTCAACCGTCCAGGGGCCCTTGTAGCACGAAGCGCCTCGAGTCGACTCGACCGACACCCAACTGGCCTCCGCCACGTGTGATCCACACGCCAGAGACACCAGGCATCCACGCTGGCAGGCGGCTAGACTGACTCGGCCCTTCAGGCCTCCGCCAACAATTCCCCCCCTCTCCTCAGCGTGATGCCTGGGTCTCGAACTCGAGACCTCATGGCTTTGATACCAATTGTAACAACCCAGGACCTTACCCAAAATGACTAGCCGGAAGGTATTGTTTGGGTTTCTTGATCTTATATAAATACCCAAGATCTACCCAGCGAATAACCGATGAAGCCTCTTATTTGACGGAGCATTGAATTATTTGGTCTGTTGGTGGTGTAAAGTGGTGTCATTTTTATGGTATCCAACCGGTGAAACCGAGGTGCCAACCAGCCTTACCTCAGCTGATTGACATCCCTCTCCCAAACGGCGGATGGGTACGATAAACTTTCTTCTTTGAGCTTGTAAATCCATGGCAGCAGAGAAATAGCCGAAAGAAAATTATTGACGGCTAGATTATAGATGCTAGTGGCCGAGAGGGCTCTGAGAAGGTGGCCCGAAGTAGGCGCAGATGTTTCTTCATGTTGCGAGAGATCGTGAGGTATCTGCCAATTGCTTCAGCTAATATAGATGACTGATAGGTGATAGGCGGAGCATCAATGTGATCAGCGACCCATGGGTGGATGGCTTCTCCTTGAAGCTCTGGCCAACTACGGTTAATGTCGAGGTAGTGGAGGGACTACAGGTATGCGACATCTTCGACCCTGGAGGGGCAACATGGGACAATGCCAGGTTAGGTCAAGTTTTCGGAATACGTCTTGCTAAGAGGGTTCGGTCTCTTCCAGTACCAGGGTGTGCGGGACCAGATATCCGGATTTGGAGCACCTCGTGCAGAACCGGTGTCAGGGTGGGGGATCTCTCCTGTGTTTTCCGACGGGAGCATGAGGCAGGACCAGAGTGTACTTAAATCTAGCACTTGGGCCTTCACCTAAAGGTAGCACTGTTTTTATGGAAGGTGGTCTGGGATCGGCTGCCAATGAGAGCCATATTTAGCGGACGAGGTTTGAGGATTCCTGTGAGGACCCGTGCGGGCGTGTGTTTAGTCCCACATCGGTTATTCGCTGGGTAGATCTTGGGTACTTATACAGGATCAAGGAACCCAAATAATACCTTCCGGCTAGCCACTTTGGGTGAGGTCCTGGGTTGTTACAAATGGTACCCGGCCCATAACCTATGTGGACTAGGGGACACTACAGCACGGATCTATTGGGACTGACCACGGGCCAATCGTGGTGTTTGTGATTAGATTTGAATAGATATGAATCCTTAGCCTGACGAGGACGTCAGGGCTTGAACGGGGGAAATATGTGAGGACCCGTGCGGGGCGTGTGTTTAGTCCCACATCGGTTATTTGCTGGGTAGATCTTGGGTACTTATACATGATCAAGGAACCCAAATAATACCTTCCGGCTAGCCACTTTGGGTGAGGTCCTGAGTTGTTACAATTCCTTTAGAGTGCGAGGTCTGCGGTGTCGACGAGACGGTGGACCATGCGCTATTTGAGTGTTCGTGGGCAAAAGTGACTTGATAGTTGGCAGGGATTCTACGGGAGGCTTGGAGTCAGAGAGAGCGGGTTTTACGGATCATCCGCTGGTGGTCGGGCAACCCACTGACACGCCAGAAGGCTATTAGAGCGACTTACACAGTATATCAGATCTGGCTGGCAAGGAATGTTCGAACTTTTGGTGAGCACAGCATGTCACCGAAGCTCATGGTAAAGAGCGCCTAGGTATAAGCGGCAGAGATTAGTCATGTTTCCTTCTCAGAAGAGCCTTTGACAGTTTGGAATATCTGGGATTCCCATTCTGCTCAGGCAGCACCCCGTACGGTATTTTTTACCTAAGAGCCCACACCCCCAAGCTTTCTCAAGATCAACTTTGATGGGTCTGTTTTGGATAGAGGCATGAGGAAAGATGCGAGTTTTTTCATCGGGGACCCGAACTCCAGGGTAAGCAGTGATGCTAGTTTTAGCATTCTTGCTCGGCAGCAAGTCTAAAGGCGTAAGCCCAATCATGTCCATCTGAATAACGGCAATCCTGGAATACAATAGAAAATCCCTTTTTGTTTTCGGCCAAAATTCCTCTAAACGTATTTAAGTGTAAATGAGATTGAATTATTGTTCTCACGACTCTTACACTATGCTGAGAAGCATCAACATTTATTAATCTTCCAAACGCCTTGCGAGTATTCTTTATTAGATGCCAATGATATACATGTCTGATACCAATGTATTTCTTTCTTTCTTTCAAGTTATCAATGATATACTATTTGATAATCTAATCTTATGATATACGCGTTCTCTGGCTTCTCCCTGCCATGGCCAAGGCGTGCTTCTAGCAGCTCCAAGCTCTCGCTGATAGGTCGAGATTTTGGGTGAGATTATCGTTTGACTCCAGTTTTCCGCTGCGATGCCTCGACGAGTTCGAGACCAGCCACTCATCGGAGAGCACCAGGCGTTGAGACCTAGAAGATTGGTGGGAGACGAGGATTTTGCTTGTCTTCTTTAACGCGAGATTAGGGTTTGGGTTTGGGCTCGCCCGAGCTGACGGGAGGGACAGTGTAGACTTGCCCATGACTGACAGGTGCTGAGAGTGCCAATGGGGAGGTAGCTAGCCTTTATGCTGCTGCGAGTACACTGATGACGGTGGACATCAAATCAAGTGGTGTACGATAATAATAATAATAAAAGGAAAAATAAAAGACTGGGGAAGGCAAGGCAGGCATTGGCAGCGGATCCAAGCAGGATTGCCTCAAAGGAAACGCAAGCCTCGTTCTTGTTTTGTAGCCCTTGTCGTTTTTATTTGAGAATCCACCGTGGGTGGGAACGGGGCTCAACTTGCAATTTGGTTAGATTTCAGCGTTGCAAATATAGGTTATATAGAAATGATACAAAAACATCTCTGTTCATTATGCACCCTAACGTACGTCTATCTTGCGTTGCAAATATAGGTTATAGAAACGATACAAAAACACATAAAAGTGAACCCTATTTATGCACCTATCTCTATCTCGAATCAACTTGCAATTTGGTTAGTTTTCAGCGAATCATGACGCTATGCTTATCTCTAAAATAATTACCCAACTGCATCGGCCATTTTGAAGCCCTCTCTCTCTCATTTATGTTTTCTTTTTGAGATACTATCTTCTGATTTCTCCCTTATTGATTCCAAAAATGGTTTCTTCTTTCTACATAGCAACATATATTACGTTTGCATCAAATAAATGTATGCATTTTTTTATTACAAGAATAAGGATATATTGATTCAATAGAATTCAGAATGGACCGTTTGAGTATGAAAACAAAATAAGTGGCCAACTTTGGCAAATATGAAAACGATCAATGGCTTGTGGATACATATTTTGGGAGAGTAATAACAACAGTTGTTCAGCCTATAAATTAAGATTGGTTTTGTCAAACTGTCGCCGGAGTTGTTGAAGATTGTTAGAATTATTTTGTCAGCATTTAAGATAACCACCCTAGGTCTTATTCTCTGTATTAATAACTAAATTTTGCTGATGTATCATAATTGATCCTGTTGAAATATGTTATGTTTTCCTTGCACTTTTTTCGGAAAAAGGATCAAATAATACTGTTTTTCTAAAAGGGAAGAAGTATATTTTTGAATCTTATGAGAACTATCCTCTCTTAAGGCTCCAAGAAAGGAGGTGTAACCCAGCGGACTGCAGTTCTAGGCCGAGTGTACTGTGTACACCCCCAAGCACTTAAATGATCATGCCTCTCACCCCTTCACCCCTGATCAAAGTTATCTAAAGGAGAGGTAGAAGTTGTATATACCACACGGCATGCACCTCGTGCATACGATAAATCACAATTGCTTGTTTTCATAATGGTGTGCCGAGAGAAGCTTTTGATAGATAATTTTTTAGAAACAACTGAATATCATCTGCAGCATGCACGGCGACCTGGTGCATGCATGCTGTGTAGGATATAATTTCTTAAGTACTGAGAGAAAGTTTGTCGGAGCAAATTTTCATGATGCCATTATTGATGCGGACAAAAGAAATAGACAAATGGTGATGGTTGCATGAGAATCAATAATTTGGTCCTATCCGCTCAAGATATCCTAGTTGTGTAGGCCGAAATTTTCAAATAATAATAATAATACACTCAAACCATTCATTCTCTTTTTTTTTTCTTATAACGAAATGATATACAAATGGCACCACAATGAAAGCCTCTACAGGGCTACAACTCTTTAAGGAGGACTCAACCAAACGAGGTGGCTGCGTCAAAGGTGGATTAATTGCTTGAAGAAATCCACAAGGAAAATGTTGGGGCACAAGGCATATGGCTTGGTAGGAGGACAAGTCCCATGGATCCCGGGTTCCAATCTTTGGCTTGGGTTAGAAGACTAGCTGCAGGCAGCCGAACGTATAATTGGGGCTGTCGACATGGCCACAGGGGGGATGTACTTTGTTCGCCCACAGGTCTATCTAAATCAAAACGCCGGGTGTCTCCCCAACCACCTCCAATTCCCACAGAAAGCAGATCTCCCACACGTTCTTCTCACCGATTCCACCATCCATTCTTATTCTTTAGCTTCGTACGCTCTTTCGAATTGATTCCTTTCGTCCCCACCGTTCAGATATATATAAAATATAACCCCCATCATCATGCTAGTTAATTAATTAGCATGGCAGTGTGTGTTCTGTATTTGTAATCTGAAGAAAATGAGAAGCTTCGTCGCACGAACAATTACAACGGCATTATTCTTAGCAGAAAATTTTTTCATCTTGCTACGTACTAAAATCCTTGACGAGCAACTAGTTTTCGAGCATCATGCAGCAACGTTGCCGAACGCTAATTAGATTATCTCATACTTGCATCATGTGGGGCTTAAAAGATTCAATCGTTGAAGGATGAGCTCGCAGAATCATTACTACATTCATGCATCAACCAGTCGTTCCATGAAAAATTCACTGATGCCTCTGTGTATTATTATCTCCCGCACTTTCCACGTAAAAACTTCCAAGGAAAAGCCGAAGTTAGCCATAAAGTGACTCGAGCTTTCAGGCATAAGACCAGCCGGTGTGGATTTAAAAAATTAAACTAATGGTTGAAGTACAGGAAAGAAGATTGCTATGCACAGCGAACCCACAAAAACAAACAAAAAAAAACGATATTAACAAAGGAACTGCACCACTGGTTGAAGTTATTTTTTGGCTCGAGGGAAGAAAGAGCAGATCAACATTGGAGCATATGACATCACAGCGAGGGACCACTGAAACGTTGCCATCCATTTAAAAACAATGCCACCCTGACCGACAGGCATCAGCATTATTGCAATTTCGGAGTAATAAATTTCGCCGTTCGAAGTATTTTCAATGAATCAGGACAGACAGACCGGAGAGGAGAAAAGAAAAATACGAATCGATGAACAACCAAGTTCCGTGCATTTCAATCAATAAGTTCGATGTCATAATGCCGGTTTCACATGCACACCAACCGGCAGGCATCGTTAGAATAGAAAGGAAAGGGAGAAGCGGAGCATCATTTCCAGGGAAACACAAATCCCCCCCCCCATTTCCATTGCTCGATACTTGTTTATTCTAGGTGAAATGATGATGGAAAAGGCCTTTGAACCCTTCTGTAGACAACAAATCATAGCCCTCAAAAAGTAATGTTAGGCAGTGAAGGTCCCCACTCTCACCAAGCTTTCACAGGAAAAGCTGGCTATAGAGCAGGGTTTACCATGCATGTCCAGTACTGAAAGAAAAAAAAGCCTGCATGGAAGGATCACTACAATTTAAGAGTCTGAAACGTAGGATTTATTCATGAGGGGTTTTTCAGGTGAATAGGGACATGGATTCACCTACCACAACCACGCCTCCTGGAAGAAGAAGACACTAGCAATCAAACGGAGGAACAATGTACTTCGGGGAGAAACCATGCAGCAGTAACCTGGCTTGTTGACGGGGTCAAGTTCTGGATATCAAAATTATTCATATGAAGGGCAATGGTCTCGACCTGACCACAAGATCGAAACTCCAGCAAAAAAGCAACAGTGCTAATGGCCACCATTCCATCATGGGACACCCCATCAGGTGCCCAAAACCATCAGAAGGGTACACAACAAAAGACACGCATGATCTACAAACCATTCAGAAGCTTTTGACCTTGAGGCTACTACCGTGCCATGGAGGCCTGGTAGATCGTTTGTCCCTGATCACTAGAAGCCATGGACTCAGGTGATTTCCATGCTGGAAAAACATTGAAACAGAGACAGTATGAACACCATCAAGAGACGAGGGAATTTGTAAATAACATTTGCAAGCAGGGAACAGTGCCCGAAACACAACAGCTGCAAACAGCAGACCAACCATTTACACAAATAGGAATAACATGACAGGCATACAAAGACTGACGGCACAATCTAACAAAGCTTATGTCCCTGGGGGATCTTACGAGGCTAATAGAAAGTCTTAGTTCATTTGAAGCAGCAAACCACAGGATATAATAGATATATAACAGTTTCCAGATATAACCCTTTAATCTTTTGGTTTTGAGAGGGGCCCTTGCAGCCATCTGATTCACTGGTGCTTTCACTGAGGCTTCTTGGCAAAGGACTAACTACGGTTCTTGCATTTCTCCATGGCCGTTGGAGCTGCAAGAAAACAGATCGACGAATTTCTGTAAGTCTGAGATAAAAAATATAATGAAACTCTATATAATTGTTGCGGCAAGCACATGTCTAATAAAATAAATGGTATGCTTAGGTATTGGGTACGACATCTATTAGAGGCAATATGCAGACAGGGGGTATAAATACTTCGACAGTGCTGAACTTTTACCACCTAACATATTCTTATTCACAAAGATGGTGGTCTTTATAGGCTAGGCCATACAAAGTCTATCTGTCAGTTCAGGGAGAATAAACAAATATTAAGAATAAGAAACAAGATATGTTAAATATACTGCAAGGACTCCGGACGTGGAATGGATGATCAGCCACATAAGAGATGTTTTTGCTTCATAGAGTGAACTATTACTACTCTATTCATGAGAGGTGAACTTCAACAAGATCCATCAAAGTGTCAAACAGAACTATGAGCCTTTACCTGCAACTGTGTGTTGGTGAGGTAGGCAAACAAACGAATGCACTAGGTTACTGTCAAGTTGGACAACATAGCAAGGCAAGGGACAAAATCAGGATCTCAACAATGAAAGAATAAATAATGTTGTATTAAGTCAATTGATCAAAACATTTCAGGTTCCCAGACTTGGGTATCTTAAAAGTCAAAATATTAACAAGTCATGCCACAGTTTCTTTTGCTAACTTGTACTTACCAAGGCCAATTGCATCTGAACCCTTCATGATCCTTAGCCTCCTGCAAGAGTCAGTGAACATCCTGCAATCAAAGAACATCAATTACCGTACCAAAAAATAAAAACAACACGAATTGCCAGTTGTCAAGTGGCATTCCAGCTATGCAATATGCCAAAAGTGGAACGATAACAAAATTTACCGTCCACGACACAAATGATGATGCCAAAACAAAATGAATAACAAAAAAAACAATTTGAGCTAGGCAAAGGTACTGCCTGCAAAAAGATAATTGATAAATAATGGTTTACAATAAACTTAGAGTTTGTTCGTTTGCAAATAACTTGCAGATGAAATGAAGTCAAACTTCTGTGAACCACGGGAGGATTGGAATGTAGGGACTAGGTAATTGGTATAAATGTGCCTAAATTAGCATCCATTAAATGTTCTTTCTAGTCTGTTGATTGTTACCAATAGTGCAATCTCATATACATTTATACCATATTAAGGGTTCATATAAGCCTATTATGCATCTTTGGGTTCTTTCCTTCTTGACTACATCCACAACATTCACATTAGAATTACTGGATAGTGAACTTACTCCCATGGAACATCACCAACAAGCATCCAATCTCCATCTTTGTCTTCATAAGTGAGCACAAATTCAGATCCATTCAGAAGATCCATCAACCGGCTCTCAGATAATCCATCTCTGCCTGGTATTCCGTGAGAACCACATTGGCCTGAAATGCCACAGATCACAAAAACAAATAAACTCCTCCTCATGCTAGCACAGCATTAGAAGCTATGAAAATATCAACTAAACGGGGGATTACAGAGAAAAAAAATGCTTTTGGTTCGCATGACACTTCTTCACTACTAATTTCGAACAGAAAAGCATATTGCCATGCATGTTCTTGTGAAATATTTTTTCTGATATTTCTAATAATAGGAGAAGCTGAAAAACATTCCAAATAAAAGCCAGAGTTTTCCAACTTGATCTCCATTTCTGAAATAACCAAATAAAACTAATGCAACATAGGTGCACTCTGCCATAATATTTCTTTCCAGTGTTCAAAAATTATGGAAGGATGTGTTTCTAAACTCCTGTAAGACCGTAAGATAGGCAATTCTAATAAGATTATAGAAGTAGTCCCCTTCTACTAGTTCTGATAAAACCAGCAAAATTTTCAAAGAAAAAGGGAAAAAAATAACATAGAAACTACAGTATTGTCAAAAGTACTCTAAAAATTCTTCTAGGCATATTAAAGTAATAAGAAATGCATCCAGTGCAGCAAATATGTTTTCAACCACCATGCATCAAAATCTATCATTCAGCCCAGGTTGTATAAGAAATAAATTAATTGTGTTTCTGAAGAGAAGGGCTTTCCTCAATTATGCCAAGCACAGAACATATCTCAAAACCATGGATATAATTCGATGAAGAAAACAAAAGAATAGCATTCAAATCAACTTCATCTAGAAAAAAATCAACAAGAGATGGGGAAAAGGCCTGAGGCTACCAATTGTAAAGCAGCTGAACATCTTCTCAAGTGCTGAAGACAGCTCCTTATAGTTGTTGTACGTTTTCAGGTCAACTTTCCTGAGGTACGGGGCTCCATCCATGCTAACCTTGACATACAGACAACCAAATCCATGTTTCCCTTCAGCATCTTCTTTGTTCTTCAATGGGTTAGTAGCCATCGTGTTCTTCCGATAACTACGGATTGGTGGCCAACCTACCACCTGTGCCCTGTTACATAATTACATGTATGATCATGATTAGGATTCCTTTCAAATTTATGCAAAAACTAGTCTATTTATGATTGCATCACCAATGTGAAAATTCTGCCTCGGTTACATGAACTCCAAGCTAACTAGCTAACAGAAGGATATTACTGGCGTGGAGAAGATGACTGAACAATCCAGGAAACTCTAGCCAAAAATTGGAAAGAAACATTCCTTAGCTTATAGAACAATGAAATATCACTAAGAACAGAGAAAGGCACTAAGATGACCGATCCCTGGATTTCAAAAACAGACAAAAAGCAATATCACAAAATCCATAATTTATAAACAAGTATAGAGCAATTGAAAAGGGATATCTTGTTTCATGATCGGACCCTGGATTCCGCAAGCAAAATAAAAGGTACATGCCATCCCACAAAATGTATAAACCGTAAACTGGTACAAAGCATTGGAGAAAAGGAAAATTATCTATTTTTCTTCTTCTCCTCTCCTCATGGGAGTACTATGGAGATTGGACTATGAGAAAATAAGATACAGTTCAAACCAGACTCAGACAATCAAAAACAAACAACTAAAAAACATAAATGGGAAACATCAGAGCACTGACAAATGATAAACTATCTAAGCTCCATGTACCAAGAAGGGGAAAAAAAAAAAACATGATCAGTAAAACACCACAAAGAAGAGAAGAGGTGTAACACCAGATAACAAACTCGAAACCATCAAAAGCTTCAGTAAAGCAACAAAATTGCATCAATACCAAACTTACTCCAGGAAGTCACATTCTGGTCTCATTCCTTCAGCCATGCAGAAATCAATCAAAAAGAACAAGAAAATTCTAAAATTGCAAGAAAACCCTCTTTTCGCCCAATAATATCATCAAACTTTCTCTTCTTTTAGGAAAGATAAATGCAGCATAAAAAATATTATGAGACTCGGATAAAGCAACCAAAAACACAGACACCATTGTAAGTTCGCTTTTGACTCAAGCGGCCAAACCAAAAACTTCTCTCCTTTGTCCAAAGCAACAGCAGTTAAGAACAAAACAGAACTACTCTCTTGAAACAAGAAAAAGGAGGAAGAAAATTGTGGGAAACTGTAAGCATCCAAACAAAGACGTAGAGTTGCCAAAAAGATGGGGAAAAAAATAAAAATCAAAATCATAACTTTCTCCTCAGAAATTCTCCAAAAAGACACTTTGACGCACTTACTTGGCAGCGGGCGCGATCCCACGGTCGCTCCCACCTGAAGCCTGGGCCGGGGCAGGGGCCTTCTTCTCCTGCCCAGCGGCCTTCGCCACGGCATCCTTCCCGGCACTCCCCTGGCCCGAATGCTGCCCTCCGGCGCCGCCTTCCCCTCTGGGCGAGAACGAGACCCCGCCTTTCCCCAATTCCCCCTCCGATCCAGCCCCTCCAGCGAAGCCCCACTCGCCGGCACGCCCATCGATCGTGTCCGAGAACCCCCTCTTGGCGCCGGACACGAAGCTCTTCGGGAGAAGCCCGAGCGTGAGACCAACCTTCTCCTTCCGGTCGGGAGACTCGGAGCCTGGGAGCCCGAGCCTGAGCTCGGTCTCCTTGAGGTTCAGCGCCTGCCGGCGGCGGTCGTCGGCGTCCTCAGCAACGGTGGCGGAGGAGGAGGCGGACGACGAGAACTTGTCGGAGCTTTCCATGGTGGAGATCTCCGATAGACCTATGTAGTCATGCTCCAGAGGCGGTGACATTAACCCCTCTCTCTATGAAACCCCAGCTAACATTAAGAAGCGACTCCCTGAGAGATGAAGAGAAGAAGAGAAATAGGGAAGAAGAGAGGAATAAAAAAAAAATCCAAAGGGAGAAAAAAAGCTCTAGGACAAAAAAAAAAAAAAAAAAGAGAGACCTTTGGGTTGGGCTTTGACGAAGAGAAGCCTCTCTCTTTTCTTTATTTTTTAAAATAGCACACAGTAACAACAACAAAGGCTTCACCTTCACCTCACTCTCTCCAAACCTTTGTTTCTTTCCAAGTTTTGCAGATAATGAAGGATATTTAGTTTTGAAGAGGAGAAAAAAGAGTGGACCGCTGGAGTTGAAAAGAGAATAAAATAGAAAGGTCAAGAAAGAGAAAATGGGAAAAAAGAAGAATTACTTTTTTATGCGATAAAGGCCGAACTCGACGCCGACAGGTGACACAGAGAGTACCGGCACTGTCCCGGATAACGTATCCCAAATTTGTTTATTTTATATACATTTCCTTCTTTCTTTTTAAAGTTCAGTGGGGGATAACATGCGCTGTAAGCTTGCACGGGGCGAGGGGAGAGAGAGAGAGAGAGAGAGAGAGGTGATGAAAAAGGTTGTAAAGGATGGAATATCTGTGGAGGAAGCAGGGAAGGGGAGGAGATCTGAGACCCAACCTAATATTCAATGGGATTTGTCTTGCCGAGTTATCCGGGTTGGGATACGGCAATGGATTATATGCCACAAAATATTTTTTTGGGGGGGTTATTATATGTCAAACACTACTTGTTTACGTCAGAGTAACTTCTTGACAAACATATTCATAAGAAGTAAAAGTACTTGGAGGTAGGATGTTCAGGAAGGAAACAAAACTTTTAAATCACGAACTTTTGGTATTGAATAGGTTGAAACAAGCCTTCACGACTTCCACTTCAATAACTATCACAATCTATTATTTTCAGAAGGCATGCGTTTCAAGATATAATTACAAGCAGAGAAAATGCATATACTATGTTAAAATTTTTTTATATGATGTCACTTTATTATTAAACAATCAAAACGTGACCGGAATAAATATTAGAATAATTATTATATTTTTTCATGGGATGAACAACATCTTTATTATATTTCCTCTTTTCTACATTATGTATTTAAGTTTTTCATAGTGGTAAAGCTATTTTTACAACTTTACGCTTGATGTCCTTAGTCAAGAAATATGAAACGAGTTAGATGTCTGCTAAAACAAAAATATACTTTTTTATTTTTTTAGTTACTTTGCATATATCTTGGTATTTTCGAAAATTATGGAGCGATAGTTTGGATATGACAATGAGGATAAAAGAATTATCTCTATGTATACATTAAAACTCTGATAAGAGAGAATATCATACTAAAGGTTTACAATATTTGTGAGAGGCCATTGTATATATATATATATAAATGTTACATCTATAGAGCTACTTTCTAATAGTAATACGCGCGTCATGAGTTAAAATCTATTCATTTTGATGTAAATTTAGAAAACTACTTTGAGCTCGATTAATAAAAAATTTTGATATAAAATTATAATAATATGTTTAGAAAATCATATAATTTATGATTCATGTTTTTTATTTTTTATAAATTTCATAAAATGAAAAGAATAAGAAGCAATTGCCATAATACAATGGCACCATGCTTGTTCATTGATGCACGTTCTAGTGAAAGCCGACAAGAAATTCGACTAAAGAGGAATACTAGAGAAGCTTGGGTTATATATATATATATATATATATATATATATATATATATATATATATATATATATATATATATATATATATATATATATATATATATATATATATATATATATATGGCTTGTTGCCTTGTTCTCTTTCAATGCTAAAAAGTTACTTTATTCTGATCCCCAATATATATGGCAAGGGGAAAGGAAAAGCTAGCCTCATTTAAACAGCCCACTCCAATCAAAAATTTAATTTCATATCAAGCTATAAAAGGAGAAAGTACTATAAAATTAAATCTCTCCCGTGAAGGTATAAAAATTGAAATTTAGCACTATGAAAAAGGAAAATTATTTATCTTTTAATAAGAGAATAAAGAGATTTTTTTTATATTATATTATTGTTTCTCCCACCTCCTTTATTTCAATCATGCCTTCACCACTGGTCATTTAGGACATTCCCGATAAGGTTATAAAAACGCAAAGGATGGCGAAATTAAAGACCCGATGGTCCAAAAATTGTACATTGGCACCATAAATTTTTTTTCTTTTTTCCAATTTATCTTTTAATAGTAGAAATCAAAACATTTTTTTTTAATATCATGTTTTTGTTCCCTCCTCCACCGGTCATTTGGAACGCTACCGGACAGCGGAACCACCAAATCAAACGGCTCCTGATCCGCGCACCAAGTACTCCATCCACAAATCGCCACGTCGCCCTTTCTCTCCAAAATATCCACTGTTCCTGTCCTTGAGTGGGACCACGAAACGGACGACCCTGATCCCGCGCCATGCGTCCGGGCTGTTCGGGAGACAAACCCAGGCCACCTGGTATCGTGACCGCCACGCCACCGGCTACGGCCTGTCGCCGCCGCGACAGCGACCGGCCGGACGGCAGCCAGCCACCGGCACCTGTCGCCCTATACTACCGACATAGACTGCGACCGGCCCGTTTTCTCACCTTTTTTTTTCCCCAAAAGAGTTTAAAGAAAAATTCTACGTATTCGTTAATAAATGCGGTCTCCATTGGCGAGCTGGGGGAATGTGCACGTGCGACCCACGTGTGGGAGTCAAGGGGTTCGCGGGAGTCGCCCGCGGCCACGGCAATCGCGTCGCCTGGCCGGACTGGAGGCGGACGGCAGTGGGTCCCCCGCTGGGTTAAAGTCGCGGTGCATTTGGTCTGATAAAATCCGTGGGCCCCGCGGCGTCCGCCTGCTAGCTGGCGGCACTACTGCGGCAGCAAAGCCCCTGAGCCTTCTCTTTTTCCTGGGGAGAAGAGACCTGAAACTTAATAAAACCCAATTGCGCACCCCATATTCTCATGGGTCCAAGGATCCGCAAGCGGCGAGAACGGGTCGATCATATTTGAAGGGTTAGAGATGCACGCAGGAAAACCAAATGGTGCTTAAAAGCTTAATTGAAGCCTAGTTGGGCTAAGGGAATATTGATTTAATTTAAGTAACATGCGAACCAGCTATATTTGTCATTTTAGTATGGTTTCGATCGCACGGAGCCCGGGCACCACCACGCCGTGAAATCATAGATTCCATGAGCCTTTTGAATTGGAGTGGATTGTATATTTTATAATTCCTTGGATCTGAGCATTTTGATGAAGGGTGCATAACACGAGAGATGTCATAAAAAAAAGCTCCGCTTTACACCCAACATAACCTCGATTAAAGCTAAGGAATGTCGCTTAGCTCTAGTACATATATCCAATCAAGCGGCTGAGATGTACGGGACGCAACGATCGGAGGGGTGCAGCATCAGAATGGGCCAGGGGCATGTACTTTATGATCTTGGCTGGCGACATTGGAAGTTGCTAAGTCCGTCCTCCTTAGAGGAAAAAAATAAAAGAAAAGTCTTGTGGTCAATTGTCAAGTGCCAAAACAGCTCTTTTGGGTCTGTCAATCCAATTGGATATTTGGTGCCTGTCTTTAAAATAAAACTTGCATGTGATATGATATGACGTCCTGTTTAGATGTCCGAAAATGCGTCCTAAATTCTACCAGTCAGAACGAAAACTTAAGAGAGAGAAAAAAAAAAAAGTTGATTCGGAAGAAAAGTTCGATGAAAATGAGCCTGAGAAAATAGAGGTTATGCATTTCCACTTGAAACTTGATTTATGATAGTCTCTTTTCAAGATTAAAAAAATCAAATTATTCATAAATAAAAAATTTTCTACCTCTTCGGATCTTCCGACCGTCACAAGGATCACTTGTTCTTCACACCCATCACCATGAATAGATAATTCCAAGGAATCATTACCAGGGCCTCTAAGCAACCTTGCGATATAAAATATATAAAATGAGTTTTTAATAAGCAAAATTTATAGTAAAACCATTAACAAACAAGATGATGAAAAGAGTTTTTGAATCTTTTTCTTTTAAAATACATTGAGAATGTTTAGGTATCGTGCAAACAACTAGACAGCCTTATAAACATTGATAACAAGTGCAATATTCAAAACTGAACTGCTGAAGTACAGTGAAAAAAAAAAAAAGTTGTTATTGATCCAAGCATCCCAGGGACATCAAGATCAGCATAAAATGAGCATAGCTAGTTCATTTAGTTTGTGCATAGACATCTTCTCCAAATCTTTGAAAAGATAGGATTTGAACATGGATTTCGGATTAAAAAAGAAAAAACTCCATCAACTCTTTCATGCAAGTTAATAGAATGGTAAAACCTAACTTACAGTAAAGTACGTGAATAAATTTTTGACTTGCATGCGATCTGACACAGCGAGGTTGGTTCGACAAACCCGAGCGTACAGCACAGCTCGAACACGTGACAGTGCTAATCTCCAAGTACTTATTTATCCATTTCCACTTTACTTCGCGCCGAGGGGGGAGACAAAGTACGAGTGTGAGTTAAGTAGGTGCCTCCACTAGGCTGCGCGCAAAACCCCAAGCTTGGCTGCTTGGGTGGGATGACGCCTCGACAGCTCGATGAAAAGGGGGAGTTACGGAGGGGGAGGTGGCCGCGGGGCCCAGCAGGCCCATCACGGAAGAACGGTGGGCCCCAGTGCGGCGTTATGGCGGGTGGGCCCGGCCGCGCTCCCCCGTGCTCGTCTTTTGTTCCCGGGTGATGCTCCGTGGGCCCACCCCTGCCCCCCAACCCACCATACACCGGGCCCCACCCGATAGCCCTCCGCATCTCGGCCTCTCTCTTTCTGCAACGAATCTGCCATCCCGCAACGCCCCCACATGGGTGGAGGAGGGTGGTGGAAGCTACTTGTTGTCATATGCCCATGGATTTCTTAAAAATTACGGGGCATGCCATCCATGATTCGCCGCGGGGTCGAATTATTGAGCCCGCAGAATCGTACGAGCTGAGCTGGCGGATCCTGACCGGTGGCGTTTGCTGGGAGGGTATTTTCGTCATTTCGCGAAGTCTGCATGACATCCACGTGAGTCGAGATCCCGTCACCGCCCGGTCAGTTCCCGGATGGATAGCATTATTTTATTTTATTTCATGGGATGGGAGTCCAAACCACCTGCCCCTGTTAACGTTTATTTGGTTGACCAGGGAGCCCAGACTCATGGCTGATTAGTTCTGTTTCGTTGTTTTCAGTCTCTGACTCTCTTCGTTTTCCGGTCTCGGTTTCCCGTTTCAGAGTTTCAGTTCAATGCACCAAAAAAAAGAACCAGAGGGAGGCATGATATCTATAGAAACATGCCATTATTGACTTAGTATAGAAGCACCATTTAAGAGGTGATCCAGCGGAATCCAAAGGAACGGCAAGTTGATTTTCAATGCTCATATTGTTGCTGACAATTTTAATATGCTTTAAAACTAATGAGGCTTATAAGCCAACTTGGTATATAAAAAAAAAAGTTGAGCAGAGAAATGGCCGTGATGTAAAGGACAGACATGTAGCACAATGCAGCACGGGGTATTCACTCGATGGATGATTTTTTCGATCCAACGTACGGGATGGTGAGTTATACTATTTGTTTGGCGATCCGAGAAGTGGACCAACTTGGCTAGTGAGACTTAGGTGGAAGGGGCCTTCTTGTAGGTGGTCCTGCAGAACAAAACTGATGAGCAGTCCACGTAGTCTCCCTCTGTTTTCGTTTGGAGTCAAATTGGAGCCCATGCCGTAGTAGCAGTGGGCGCTCTCTTGGGACCAAGAGCAGAGGGATCTTTATTTCTTCCTCGTGGTCGACGATATAAAGGCGGGCCAAAGACTCTGTTTTTGTAGTAGTGTTCATTATCAGTACATATACATTGAACCGAAGGGGCAGGGCTGTGCGGTCGTGTCTCCTTCGGCTTCCAACAGCCGATTGTACATTTTTTTGGCATTCAGTTCGCTTTCGCCTTCACACTCCAGCCCCAGTAGACATAAAGGGCGCTGCAGCTCCCATAGGAGAGAAGGAAAAGTTGTTGTCATTTACGCAAACTCCTCAAAGACGCAGCGAGATCCAACTTCTACTTAGCTTCCTGCCTGCCAATTATGCTCTACATGAGTCATGGTGATAATTAGCACTTAAGATAAACTTGGAAAAAGAACGAGACACGTAAATTTTATAGGTACCAGTTAACACTAAAATATGTATATGAGTAAGTATATACCGGTATTCTGCAAGTATAGTTGTACTAAGATGAGGGACTCACCAACTTTTTGACGGCATCGCAGACAATCATTTGCCTACGGAGGACTGCATCATGTTCTTGTTCTTTTGTTACAGGTTGCTACTGTTAATAAACTCTACAGGGCTGAATAATGCAAAGAAGGCCCGATTTGTCGCCACTCACCAGCTAATGTACCGTCACACTGGAAGCTAACATTGGGAATACAGCAGCCGTCAGCCTGTTTCTGAATAAGAATACGAAAGCTTGTCAAATTTCTGACACCGTGCCGGAAGTTGGGATGTCTCGACTTCCGGCGGTGCCCACGGGGAATTTTGGCGACCCCAGTTGGCAGCAGCACTAGCAGCTGCGATCGGCTCACAGCACACGGCCTTTACCGCAGCTGGGGAGGGCCTACTGTTGGGAGAGTTGGTTTATTTCAAGGATCATCATCCATTATAGGGGTCATAATGACAGCCAGTATTCTATTCCTAAATTTATCCAAAACTGAAAAGCGAGTGAGTGAGAGTGAGAGCGAGAGAGAGAGAGAGAGGAAAAAAAAAGTTTGATCCACATTAGTTGGGTGGGATCGAATGAGGACCGCACGTAGGCATGGACATGGTTATATATCTCCAAAGAGGTGGAAGCACCATCATACCACATGGCTTGCAGAGGAATGCGAAGTGGCAGACCTCCATGCATGGTGTTCCTATGAATGGCCTGCCTGCATTGATTAGAATTTAGAAGCAAAGCAGCAGAGCACCGAGAGACTACTTGACCCCCGAATCTATAATTGGGTTTGAAGTACTTTTCTTTCCTCTCGGTTGCGGCCAACTCACATCTGCTTCCATAACAGGCGTGTTGCACCGTGGTTGGGATTTCAGCTGGCCGGCAAAGCTTCTGTAGATGTCCTGGATGGAATGAGGGGATGGTAAATGAGGCGCCACCGCAGCTTCCATGAAACCCGAGTCATCGGCGTTCCGGTTTGTGACGGTGGGGCATGCATGTAGGTCCGCCAGACGAGGAAAAGATGCCGACTTCCAACGGGTACCCTCCAAAGAAGCTCCAGAGCTGCGCAGGCCACTACTGCAGGCGAGTGGTTGCGTTGGGGCTTTCAAAGTTTGATAGCAGCATCTGGTAGAAACGCTGACTCTGAGAGCGCTTCCAAGGGCAACACTGGAGAGACAAATTTAGAGGGCACCTTCCTGTCGCCGCCCGTGAGTCATAGCTGCTCCGTGCTCTCTGGCGGCAGTCATTGCCGGATTCTCTTCATGAGCTGTAAAGGAGCTAAGAGAGGGGTGAGACAAGATCTGTGGGTTGCAGTGCCATCTAATTAATGAAACAAGATCTCTATTGAGACTTTCACAGGAATGTAGTGGCACAGATGGATACAAGAAAGAGGCCTGTTGGCAAGAAACACAAAGCTCTATCGCAGTAAATATAGGAGGATACGTTCACCTCCATTTTTATCTCAGCTCCCTTTTTTCTCAGAAAAGATCGATCCATGTTATAAAAATAGCAACAACCAATGCAATAACTGTGACGAGCAGAAGTGCGTAGCTAAAATCTTCTGTAAGCGAATCACATAGGTTCTTGACAGGGCACTCATGGTGAAAAAAATATCAACTCCATGACAGAGAACAGGTGTGGTGGATTCCAATTTGGCGGGGTTTGCTACTATGCCTCGCAGGCCTTCCACTTGGAGAGTGTGTGTAATTTAGGCCTGTAAACAATTAGTTCATCAACATGATGCAACTTCTGTTAGCTAGCATACAGCTCGTAAATACAAAAGACTGCTGCAACTTCTGTAACATAACTCCAATAAAAAGAAAAATAGTTTTTCTTTCTTCTTTTTTTTTTTTTGATAGAAGAACAAGATTCAGTTCAATAGGAAGGTTCAAGTATCTTGTGAAGGGACAAGGCTGTTTGCATTATCAAGACAACTTCCATCCTTACCTCCCTTATTAAAATATTTGCATAAGAAAAAAAAAATTAATATAGGTTAATACAGGGCCACGCTAATAAAAAAAAAATTATGGATGATGTAGGTTGTTACGTGATCCCTAAAATTATGCTAATACTCCTACTTTGAATCATGCCAACTATTTACATGATTATTGTTATTATTATTTCAATTGCGCTCAATCTCCAAGTAATGGTGGTGAGTTATCCTTGAAAGCTAATACATGAGTGGACACAACAACTTGCTATTGTGAGAGAATTCCATATTCCTGCTTTTCATATCACAAAATTCATCCAAAGCCAATCTTCCAATGATCCATTTCTGAAGAACATATCCATTAAGATATATGCCAATGTAACAAAAAATCATGTCATCCCTTCAAAGCTGTGGCTTATCTAATTTTTATCTCATTTCTTGCTTGCATCAAGATGTGCCGTCCACTGCCATAATGTGCCGTAAAATACTTGTCATAGCTTGCTTTCTGTGTTACCGTGTATCGTGTAAGCAATCCATTCTTCAATACAAGTAGGCATAGTTATACCCTATTAGGGACTAAACTTCCGTTAATCAAAGGTCTCCAAAATGTATTATTTTGTTCAAGTAGGTTCCTGTCTTTTTTTTTTCTCCTCCATTTTTTGGAAAAAAAACACCACAAGGCTGAGTACTAAATTGAGAAATTAGGATCTAAAATACCTAAAAAACACAACATCCCTGTAGAAGAAAAAAAACATCTACATTTCTGGCTTGATTATTCATTCCCCATCTAGTTAGTGATGACAAATCCTATCCAGAAAAAGGACCAGGAACTGAGTGGCATATGAACAGCTCACTCTGAGCACTCTCAGCCCATAAAATGCATCAAAATTTTCATAATGTGATCTATTTCATATTTTCTTTGAGGAAAATAAAATGCATCCAAATTTTCACAGTGTGATCTATTTCATATTAGCTTGCAAATTCCGTTATGATACCATGCCATTACATCTGTTTTCCCACTGGATTGTTCCCTAATAATTTTCACACAAAAAAAACTAATCTTGACTATCATCTAATGAAAAGCACTCATGCAATCTGAGGAATTTAAGATTAAATTAAGGTCAAATGAACAAGCATTCAATATTCTATTAATTCTACAAGAATCAATCTCTAGTACTTTGAGGTCACCTGATAAATGAAGCAAATATCGATGAACCTTGAGTAAATAGCCTTTACGTTCGGCTTATTTGCCCAACTTATGTAACCTCTCGTCCAGGGATGACTCCCTACTGTGTAGGCCATCAAACCAAAAAATTAAGGAAGGGGGGGGGGGGGGATCAAAAAAACTTTAACAAACGGCCTACTATAAAAATTTGATTCTTTTTTCCGGCTTTGTGCTGAGGCCCATGTGTTTCAGCCAGTATTCTGCAGCATGTGCTTCGTTTCGAAACCCTTGAAAAAAAATCGATTCGATATCTCTCTTCCCGTCATCCATCCACAGCCGGAAGCAGCTCTTCCCATGTTGTGATCTTCTTTCTCGGTTTGTTTCTCAGTTCACCCTCCATCCTTTCTTTCGAGTCTATCTTTTCCCATCCACTGAACGGCACAAATCTGACATTCTTATGTTCTAGAGCCTGGAGGAGCCCCCGTCTTCCTGGTTTGGGTGAGCCTGAAGCCGGCGTCAATAACCCATTCTTGAAATCTTCCAAGATGCTTGCAACCTACCATGTTAGCACCAGATATCAGTTATGCCAGGTCAAAATGTTGGACCACAACAGGAAAACCCAGCGAAATCTTCCCACCAATTCAATTTTCAGAAGCAAACATTAAGTCCTTGATCTTAGGAGATTGGGTAAAAAAGAATAAATGGATTAGGAATTGAATCTGCTCCTTATGAGATAAAAGACTAATCAGAAGTACTATAAAATTTCCTTTTTTTTTAGCACGCTTCGATTGTTCAAAAAGGAATCCACGGATTCTTCTTGGTAGTAGAAATAATAGAAAAGGTAGTAGTAATTATTATGTACATGCCAATATACCAATACGCATATCACATCTTTTATTGTAATTTTACTTGTGGCAACAAAAGTCAAATCGTACTATATAATAATTCCTATTCTCCATCCAAATAATAAATGAAAAATTTAAGCACAATACTTCTCTATAGGTCTGTACCCAAGAGAAAGACCCAAATCATTCTGTGTGTAACAATTTCTGCTCTGGGATTTGCATGTACACATATTTTGTTATAATTTTGTTTTGCCTCCCATTTGTATGATGTTTCCAGTAATGGAGCTTATAGTATGACCATGACACTTTCTATTATGGATTGTGTCAGTCAATCTAGGTCAGTTTTCATTATGAAAAGCTGCAAACTTACTGCTCCCAAGAATTTCACACGCACAAAATTCCATGTGTATATTTTTAACTTGTAGAAATTCTAGTCTTTCTGAATGTTGCTACTATGTACTTCTGGTGACCCACGAGTGATTGAATCATATCAGTATTACTTACAGTTTCTTCAGCACAGTATAGATTTGTAGCAATGATCCCTGTTGGTCCTCTTTTCAACCAACCAGCAACATACAAGCCTTGCTCAACAATTGCATGCCCTGCCTGATCCCAGCTTAGAACCCTGCCTTTCATGTTAGGAACTACACCTGTTAAAAGCCATTAATGAAACAATCACTTCAGTTAGATAGCTTAATGTAGGATATAATATTGACTGGGTTCGGTAGTGTTTAAATTTGCAGCTGACCCCTATATTCATCAAAAGGTAATCCATCAACTGGTACTGACTTGTAACCAATGCTTTTCAACACCAGCCTAAACACATTAAGAATGTTAAGTTAGCTAAAAACCTGAAGTTAGCCAAAAGAAACACAGGCACTGAGAGCCAAAATTACAAAAGCTGATGTGGTAGTAGCATGCTTAAAATGACAGCACACAGAATGGGAAATACCCACCCACATTTGAGATCTTCAAACTGTCCCGTTCCTACTGCCACCTGTTTGCCAGAAGCACCATTTTCTGCATCACCAAAAATTGTTAAAGAAACTGAGCTCAGCAGCCAATTTAAAGAGTGTAACAAATTCTCACCAAAAATAAGCATAACAAAATATTAAAAGCTCCACGTATTAGTTCTGCAGATCCAACCTTTCAAACATGTCTTCTCAAGGCGCACACCGCTAACAGTGTCACCACTCTCTGAAGGCAAAAATCTGTCAGGTTTTCTGAAGAACATGAAGTGGAGTTCTCGCTGGCCAACAATATCATGTTGTTGATGGGAAGTTGCTGCTTTGGAGAGTAACTCATAAACTCTTCGTTGTATTCTACTTTTCTTTAATTCTTCCTAGAATTAGCAAAAACAATTCGAAGTAGTGTAAAAAAAAATCAAAGTAGAGGAGAAAATTAAAAGCAAGTTCATGTAATACTGTGTTTAGTAGTGATTGGTAATGGAAGGGAAGCATTGGTATTGTAAAATTGACAATTTCAACAACTAGATGGAAGATCTTAAGGAATGTATGTTACGAATAAGATGGAAAACTGGCAACATTGACAGCAAATATTGTAGAAAAATACTTGAATGGAGCAATGAAAATGATTTAGCAATCAAGGTTGAAAATTCTTTTTCATGATATTCTGGTTTAGATGGAAGAGTTAATAAGCCGGACATTTATGGAATAAGTAAAACTGGAAAAGTGAAATTAAATCTGACAGATAAAGCCATTTGGGAGTACAAGAATGGTATCACCAAATACAAACAAATGTGTTGGTTGACAGGCTGGCATATCTGATTGAGCAATAAAACGTCACTACATATGTTGTGAAATGAAAAATCAACTGAAATCTCACTCAAATACAACATTTGTTTCATTGTCCTAGTATAACATAAACGAACCTCATCAGCCGGCGATGTCGCTAGGTCAGCTTTCTGGATGTGAATATGCAGATCTTTGACACCTGAATAAATCAGACAATAACATTCATGTAGGTGGAAAAAAATACTTAAAGGAAACTCCCGGCAGTATCAATACATAACTTCAATAAGAATACATGCTTTCAGGATGTGTTATTGAATCACGAAAAAGAGGATTCAAATTATACTTTTTCATGATAGTAAGTCCTGCAGGTTGAGTCATACCAAGAATTTCACGAAGTTCCTTTGCAGTGCAAGCTGCCTGCACTGGGCCTCTTCTCCCAACCAAGTACACCTTCCTTTAGCCAGAACAAACAGAATCAAAATACCATCGAAATGACGTGCTTTAGAAGCAAAGCAGAACTAAGAATTAACAAAACTAATTTAATCATTGTTAGCTAGTTTAAACAACAAACCTTATGGTGCTCTCACGAAGGGAAGTTAAAGCATGCTCAGCGATATCTGTTGTTTCCAGTTCGTTTATAGGTCGCAAAAGAATACGAGCAACATCAAGAGCTACATTACCCTGAAGGTGACTTTATTTGGAAACTGTTGTAACTTCATTATAATGGTAACATTGGTTAAGGAAAAGAAAGCTAGATGCTGAAATTAGAAAAGTAAAAAACTATCTTTCTAGTGAATACTTATTAAGACCTTTTCTATTCACTACAACAATAAAAATAGCTGCATTACCCTGAAGGTGACTTTATTTGGAAACTGTTGTAACTTCATTATAATGGTAACATTGGTTAAGGAAAAAAAAGCTAGATGCTGAAATTAGAAAAGTGAAAAACTATCTTTCTAGTGAATATTTATTAAGACCTTTTCTATTCACTACAACAATAAAAATAGCTGCATTACCCTGAAGGTGACTTTATTTGGAAACTATTGTAACTTCACTATAATGGTAACATTGGTTAAGGAAAAGAAAGCTAGATGCTGAAATTAGAAAAGTAAAAAACTATCTTTCTAGTGAATATTTATTAAGACCTTTTCTATTCACTACAACAATAAAAATCAACTTTCAGTTGATGGTTAATTAACAAAATACTTTACAACAGTCCACTAGGAAGGACATATTTAGGTTAGTCAAATTTCACGGTTTCCTACCCAGATTACCCTATGAATAGGTTCAGAAGCTTATATATAACTCTATGACAAAATGTGGTAGTAAATACGAACATAGAAAGTCAAAGAAAGTTGACTTCATGTGCTTCATTTTGTTCACCGCAAGGCATAATCAACCAGAAAATTAAGTACTATGATCTATGAAGCTGTTTGACAGTTCAGTAGTTTACATAGTAGGTGCAATGATAAGAAGGTATCCTGTAAGTCATAGGTATCAGAGTAACGGTAAACCATGGACTCGGAGTTCAAAAGTCCTATTAAATACGTGCCATATGAGATTCCTTCTATATGGAAAAAAAAATGATGCAAAATAAGGTAGTTCTTCCAAAACACATACAAATACATGAGATCTAGGAAACACGGATAAGACATTAGCAGCCTCCATACTGTAGTGTCCGAACCACTGTCGTGGACTCATGGCAAACTTTTTCATCAGCACACATACAGGTAAAATACATAAAAGGATTTACTTTGATAAATAGCCTGGTTTAACGGATGAAAGCTGTCCATGGTTGACATAGTCACTTACAAACAAAGCAGCAAATTGATATATAGGAGAAAAAAATCATCTGCTCCAAGTTAGTGGCAGGTCAAGAATTGCAGCATGATTTTTTTCTTTCAGTGATCTGAATTACACCCAATTACATAAAGGCGAAGTTTTTAAGTGGCTTGAATATAAGCGGAAATGCATCAAATTAAGCAACATCATTATATAATAATATAGATTTGATACTATATGTTGAAAATAAAGCGTGAGAAACTAAGAATATAATCAAGCAAAAGAAGTACAGCTTCAATATTCTCATAAAAAGAAATAAGTATGGAAAATTATGACATCCTCTTGAAACTAGCATTGCAACCAATGTTATCAAGTCTATATATGTTCAGTGGATCCTTCCAAATATATCTTATGAACATACCTGACCGAGGACTACAGCTGTATCTGTGCTTTTCAAGTCAGGTGCCATGTTAGAGCAGTCCGGATGCCCATTATACCACCATACGAACTCTCTAGCTGAGTATATCCCTCCCAAATCCTACATAGAAGGAAGAAGGCACAGAATAGATAAGAAACAGATTTTCCTATACCTGATGAAACACGAGAAAAGAATCTAAAAGGTAACCACTGGTTCTCCAAGACTGCCCAAGCAATCATAATTGAAGAATTTAAAATTTCTAATGCACTGGTGCAATAGCCTCAACCGCAAAGATAATGATCCTAAAACCGGATTAAGGGTAAAAGATTAAAAAACTCGAGCAATAACTCCAGTTTGACCCGTTTTAATTTTGTAAGCTGGGCTACTGGATGTTTCTTTTATCCCTTTCCCCTCTTCAAGGTTGAGATTTTAATTTTCTGCCTCTAGGTTGTGAACAGCTCAACTCTTGATTTGAATATAACTTTCCAAAATAATACAGAAATTAATTCCCAAATAGCTAGTAATAATAAATCCAGTAACAAAAAAAATTGACCTTAAGTCTGGTCTCAGTAAGTTTAAAATTTTGGGCTGCTCTCCATCCAGCATTTAGTAGACAAATTCTTATATTTTCAGAGTCTGTGTATGTTTGTCGTGATGGTCTTGATTCCAAACAAAAGAAAGCTAAGATAACAACTCAACCTTAAGTTAATATATAAATTGTTATTAGATGTAAGCAATCTGAGGACATCTACATATCAACATTTAAAAAGTCTATCACAAGAAACAGCAATGGAAGTAACTGAGACAACTTACTTCTCCTGGCACACCAAGATATCTGTCACTTTCAGCACCATAAGCAAGCACGGTCTGCTCGTGAATACATACATCAGTCAAACTAAAGACTCAAAAAAAAAATCAAACAATAAAGTTATAAGGAGGTTGGAGTGCTCATGCTTGCAGTTTGGAAGCTTACCACATCATACATCTCACGAAGATCAGAGAGAGAAACAGTAGTTCCAAGTTTTACATTTCCAAAGAATGAGCACCTCTCATTTGCAGCAACGCGAGAGAATTGGTTTACTACTATCTGTTTCCAAGTTTCTGGTAAGTCAGATTACTAAGAAACATTCAGAAATAAGCATACAACAATTGAACACAATTTACCAAAAATATGCACAAGCAGAATCAGCAAGCTTTATCCTAATCATTTGGCTTGATAATCAATTCTGTGCTAGAAATAAATTATTATGATACAAAAGACAGTTTTAAGCCTTTCAAAGAATGTATTGTGTACCTATTTCACATTAGCAACCATTTCTCTATATATATTAAGAAAGGCTGTAAAGTAAGATGCATAGGTTGAGACCTTAAAGTAAACCAGATGGCATTACATGTACGTGAGTCTCTGAATAAGCGTGTCTCTATATGCATTCAAAGATATATGACTGTATGTGTAAAAACAGGCAACCTTTTGGTGAAAAAATTGCAGCCTAGGTGTTAACCAACCACCTAACAGTACAGCCCTAAAATCAGGCAATCACCATACAGCAATGGTCTAGGCAACCCAGCATTCTGAGGCCTGTCAATCACCTAACCCACATGACCACCCAGAACAACAATGATAAGAGCAACGATTTGCAAATCTGGTGGCCCAACTTGCCTCTTTAGATTGAGTCAAACACTAGTTCAGAACTCTCCCTTAGTTCCAAAATTTTCTAAATTTGACTGTGCGTCCCCTCTCCAATCCCATCTTGACGTCCCATCGCAAAGATGTACCAGAACTCTCAGCTAAAAACCAAAAGCTCTCAGTCCTCTTATACTTCATTTGTAGCCCCTTCACATGGCGCATCCCTTCCACACGAAAGATCCAGCATAACCTTCATTTTCAGGAAGAAAGGAAGAAGATAAACATTACCTCTCTTTCCTCACATTAATTAAAGAGGAGGAAACATCACCCTTCATTGTTCATGTTTTTCAGTTAGTTATTCTTAATCAAAATCCACAAAGATCATAGTCAATGGATCATGTAAATTCAAAATAACAAGATGTTAAATCAAAGTATCTAACAGGGTGGATTCCTGAACTGAGAATCTGCCTCTCACCTTTGTTTCTGGATGATCTGGTGCCACACCTGAACGAACTAATCCAAATGGTGTTGGCAACCGGTCTAGGATATCAACCTCCGCTCCTTCATGAGCCTTCAACATCTAGCATAAATAAATAAGAACAATTATATATATATATTAGATTTAATTAAACATAGAATTTTATGAGATCTGTACTTTTTTGAAACAAATGTTAGTTAAACCATTATCAAAGTAATTCTGTCTTGTGCAATTGGTATATTTGAAAAGGCTAATTGTTGTAGATTGGTGTAAAGGTGAAAATTTTGTCTCAACCTACGGAGTGTCTAAACTTGCAAGAATTTTGTACACAATGCTACTACACATAACCAAGAACAAGAATCCAACTTCCACAGTTTGAATCCAAATTAGCTAACAATAAGCATTTCAAATACCTTTTCAGCAGTGTAAAACCCAGCAGGGCCACTACCAACAATGCAGACACGGAGAGGGTGTGGAGTCAAAGAAGAAAAACCCCTTGAGATCAGCTTCCATCCATGAAGTAAAAATTGTCCCATTTTTTATCTGCAAAAATCTTATTTTGTTAATTCAAAAGAAAACGGGAAAGAACATGATCTTTTAAGCAGCGAAATAACGAACAAAGAAATGTGCTGCGGCCAGCAAACTGCTTAGATCCTCAAGTCGAGCTTCATTAGTTTACAGATTCTTATACGAGACAGGTAAAGATGGTGCAAATTGCCTGTTATCTCCATATGGAATATGTCCAGCAAAAATCATTCACATGTCCCCAAGCTCTTAGTGACTCCATTATATGATTGATTGGCTTGAAAAACAAATAGCGCGTAAGATTTAGGTCACATCAGTAAAAATTTGCTACCAATCAATCCGGAATTCACAACTGGACGTCGGATGTTACAAATTCACACCAACATATATGTGGCATAATATGGTTTAATACTTACAAGATTCAAACAAAAGAAAGACGTGGAAATATCCTAGTTTTACAAAAAAAAAAAAAAGAACAAGAACCATAAATCTCGTAATTGCAGGGGAAAAAAACATTAACAATGAATTGAGGCAGGGTTCCTATCAACAAGGAGATAGGCTGAAAAAAAAGGGCCAAAATCTTGCAACCTAGTCATAGGCAATAAGTGATTTCTAGGTTCGAAGGAGAAGACCGCTCTTCAACTGCGCGGAACCGAGCCAAGTTAGCAGATTTCTGCTACTCCATCATCAAACCGCTCTATATTGCTTGTCTAGGAAAACCAATTGCGAGTTTTCTGCTGGGGAGATTGAGGTCCTCCCCCGGAATTGGGTTCTTGCGAGAGGGTTAGGGCTTATGAGGCGAAGGGCAGTAAGGGTTCGGGTTCGGATTGGTTTATCCGATACAACGTAGAGACGAAGTCCTAGGCTCGGAGATGACAGAGAGTTTGGAGCGAGCGGTGATCGCAATGGATTCAAGAAGAGCAAGAAGGCGAAGAAGCGGAGGAGGACCAAGAAGAACAGGTTTCTCACTTGAGAGAGGAGTGGGTTGAGCGCCGACGGTGCTCGGTTGCTGGAGCTGGACGCTGCAGGGGCGGAGACGGCGGCCGCCGGGGAGGTCAGGAGGAGCGGGGGGGTAGGGTGGAAGGGACAACGGAACTAACGGGGGAGGCATCCAGGCCGGGATATATCAAACCCGACGGGCCGCCCGGCCTCCTCGACCCAGGCTGATATGTTTCGGCCCAGGAGTGGTCCGGCCCGATTGAAAACGGATTGAATCGAGCAACTGGGCAAGCAACCGCCTCGTTATACTCAATTTATGATGGTAATTAGCTACGGCCGTCACAAAAATTATTAAATATTAAAATAATGATTTCCATGATAACTGTTACAATGGCCAATATAGAGTTACGGGCATTGTTATTTTAAACAATGGTAGAAGAGGGAGGAGAGGATATGTATAAATAAGAAAAGGTAATATTTTTTTGTATATTTATTAAATTTTGGATTCACCTGCCTGATTTTTTTGCCAGCTTGAGTCAAGTCCAAAATCAAGGGCCAAGCTAGTTAGACAAAAAAAATTGCAAAGGTCTACAGGAGAGGGATTCCATAAAAGAATAAGAAAATTATCTATGGCTCCTTGTATCGATATTTATTTATAATTTCTTCAAATTTAGTATCGTATGGTATGTTTGGTTAATTGTAAGTGAGTGAGAGGGAATCTACTTTGCTAAAGTGAGTTCATCCTCTCACCAGCTTCAAATCGCCTCAACTTTTTTGAGCCCCATTCTTTCCATGGTGGGAACTCATTTCAGACCATTTTGGGCCACGAGGCAATCAAACATCCAAAATAATTCCACGTGTCACACCAGCTAGCCGACCCTGTTGTCTACTTATAGTTTGATACATTTCAATGAGAAAAATCTTATGTAAAGATATATTTGGTTGGAAGAAGTTGGACTCTAGAATAAAAACAAAAATAAGTGACTCTCTTCCAGCTATTTGATCGGAAGAAGTCTGATTTTTATTCCAATTCCGGTCGCTAATCAAACACGCCTAAAATTTCTTTTTGGAAGTTGTTAGATTGCACGAGCTTATAATAGCAATTGAAATTGCAACCAAAGAAATCACGCCTAAATAGTAACAACAGATCATAGCTCCCCGTTGTCTTGCCCGGCTTGCTACCATGAAGTCATGAACCAGGGCCTCACTCCATTGTCAAAACAATCCCAAGCCCAAGTTGAACAGGTTCCAAAACGCCAGGTCCAGTTCCATTCCTGTGTAAGGAGTTGCACAAACCCAACCTCAAGCGTCAGGCTCTCTTCTTTGCTTTATTTACGTTTAATTTTTTTCTGGATGTCCAAAACACTAAAGAAAGTTTTGCTAACATAGAAGGAGATATCTGACAACAACTTTGTTACGACGCCAATTAATTTTTAAGAACCCTTGACACAGAAACAGTGCATCACTGAACTAATCTGCATAAGAAATGGAGGGCCAGAGTTCAAGTGATCAACATTATCCTAATATAGTTCGATGTCCGCGGCATGGCGTGTATTAGAAGTCCTTCGTTACCATTGATATAAAACAAGTCCGATTACGATCGTAGATTTTGAAGCAATAGCATAAGATAAAGGGAAAAATCTACGCATACAAACCCATAAAAATTTGATGGTTAATTAAACTTATGTCGACATATTAGAGGTAAGGAAGAGGCATTGAACACCATCAATGGTCACAAGACCACAAATAAGCAAGCAGCATCTATGAATTTTTTTTGGTACCAATCCAAGGTGTCTAAAAAATTTAAACATGCAACTAAAGGCAAAAAGGACTCATGAAAAAACTCCATATAAAATCCATCAACAGCCATGTCACATCAAATCACTATCATGCATCTCTTTCAGCGAACATGGCAGATTGCATGCCGATGAGTGGAGCCACCATGCCGGAATTCATTCTTTTGCTTGACACAAGCTGCCCGCCAACTCATCCTGCTTTGTCCCAGGCATGAGTTAACAGGAGCTACATCCTCGACTCCAGCCTGAGCTCTTATGTTTCAAGTGTGTTTCTTATGCATGTATACCATACGTATGCATCATGGGTAAACTGATCAATATGCATGCACATAGGCTTACCATCCTAAAATTCAGCTGCATGTCAGTTGCTCGTCGGTTGAAATTTGTTGTTCAGCAAATATAAGCATCGTCGAGTTCTCAAAAATCGATTTTTCCCTCGAATAAATGTTTCTCAGGAAATTTTATTTCTGAAACATTGAAAAGTATATCCAAACTACGACGAATAGCTAGCTACTGGGGGGGAAAAATTATGACATGTTAAAAAAGAAAATTTGACTATTGTTTTTGCATGGTTTCTCAAAGATATCTCATGTGTTTGTTCATGCACAGCTCTTGAGAGTGTAGAGCTTGACACTGATTAAAAGAAGGGAAGTGTTACAGTAGGTGATTGGTGGGGAGTTTGAGCACTTTCGGCGGATGGATCTTCTCAATGAGACAAGCGAGGCAGGCTTTAGCAATCATTTCCCCGTTGATTCTAAGCAAGGTTTAACGAAGTCAACTCATGAACCACTGCCTTGTGCTGAGTTCATGGGTCCAGTAGGTTTGGTCCAAATGGATGAACGTATTGTAAAACCTATGGTCATGGAGAAGGGAAGGCATTCATGCCATGGAAAGAGAGGGAGATGGGGTATTTTTAATTGAACGAGATGCATCATGGTGAAGAAAGTTCCCAATTGCTAGAGAACAAATTGCTCTGGGGTTGGTACAAGAGCCAGTCTTACATCGTCCCCAGCCTATACTCTTAGCAATGCAATGATGACAGTGAGCTTGCTTTTTTTTTTTTCTGAATAGAAAAAGAGGAACAACCACCAGGGTCGATGACTGTGGGGGAAAAGGTTGAGGAAGAGGCTCGGGACCTGCGACTAATTGGAGTTACTTATTTTTTTGTGGTAATTCCTTTATTGAAGGAAAATCACAAGAGTTTATAGCTATAATATTCCTTTATTGGTGCACCGTAAAATATATGTACTTCATGCTTTTAATAAAATTAAGTCATTACAACTAGCTCCAATAGTTATAGAATAGAAATGGTGTTAGAATGCAATAGAAATGGAAGTAGAAGATTCATGGGAGTGATATCTATAGTCAAGAACAATGATTGACTGAAACAGTGTTTATAGTGCAATCGAGCATGTATTTAAAATTAAGCTAAGCCTATATGATTTGTGTTAGAAGAGATGATGGCTATGTAGTATGGGGACAAGCTATTATGGCAGGAGAAAGAGACATCACTCTCCAAATTAGGCAAAGCATACGATGCAGATCAAAGTATTGACTTCAAAGACAAATGATTCCTTAAATGGTCCCATCTTATATTGTGAAAATATAGAAGAAAACATATAGTTGTTTTCTTGCAAAACTGTTTTTATTTATTTGTTAATTATATAGGAAAACTAGATAGCATGACGAGCTTTTCATTGTCACGATAACAAAGTATCACCTAAGAGAAGGGCACATCTCACCTTCAACTCTGGAACCCTACGTAGCCGCATCAGTACAAGCTGGGCAAAGTCATTTTCAGAAATTCTATCTAACTTTAATCAATAAAAAGAAGGTGAATTATTAGATAATCAAATAATTTCATTTAGTGGTCTTAAGGCCTAGGCATGTATAGTGGACGTGAGAAAAAGTTTAGACATCTATAATTTATTTTTTTTATTTTTTTCCTAATAATTCACGAATTGTTATCCAATTGGTCTGAAATTCTGATATCATACTTTAGAAAATGCAAAAGAAATTGAAGTCAATCTAGTATCTCCAAAATTCTTGTTTTAAAGAGATAGAAGCAAATAGAAATAAATTATCTACAATATTTATAAGTTGTTTATAATTATATAAGTATTCATATACAAATGCTTCATTATAAATACCAAAGAACCTAAATATTCATGCTAAACTTTACAAGATAAGCTTCTACAATTTGTAAGAAGAACCAAGCATACGAGGAACTTAAATTATAAATTATTAGCTAGACAAGAAAATTACTCCCTCTCTTGACCACAGAATGTACCCTAAGTGGTGAGCCGCATAGGCAACCACCCAGTCGACCGTCCTGTTGACCTCTCTAAATGCATGCTTGGCCTTGAAAACCACTCCATTCCTCATCATCATTCCAACATCCTGGATCAAGAGGTGGTCCGCCTGAACCCCCTGAATCTACCTGATCACTGTGGCTGAATCATCCTCCAAGATAACTGAACTGGCTTGCAGCACCTGTCTCGCATGTTAAAAATCCGTCTAGGCAGCCCGCAACTCTGTCTTAAAAACCGACGTATCGAATAACTGATAATCGTCCGCCACTATCTTAGAGTGCGGATTTCGTAAAACAAAGTCCGCACTATCCTGCGTGCCTCGAACCGGCCCATCGAAATTGCCGAACGGGGCTAAAAGTAGCAGAGGAAGCACATCCTTCGAGGCACATCATTACGTTCATACCGGGGGAGAAGAATCAAGACTTATTTAGATGCTGTAATAACGAATTATCCCATTAGACACACGATATTATCAACATTAGCCGATGACTCATGCATGATGCATGCATGACGTGTAAAAAATAATTACAATAATTGACTGAAGGAAACGTGTTTATTTCTGAGGAGAGGAGTCAAAAAAAATGGTCAGGCGTCAACGTCGAGACCAAGACGATTCAGACGTTGCCGGTCCCACCTGGGTGGGTGGGTCCCACTCGTACGTTTCCCCCTTTGTCCTTTTTCCGGCGGACTGCCACGGCACGCCGGAGCCCACTCTCGGTCTAGGTCAATCTTTCCTTTCCCCCCTCTCGAAGTCTGCTTTCGCACAGTTCTTTCTCGCGTTAACGCGTGCGGTGACTTGGAACTCGCGCTGACTCCGGCGAGTGCTTCCTTGGGTTCATCGGAGAGAGATCTTGGCATCAAAGCCGCCCGGGTTTGGTGACGTGAACCGTTGGATAGTGCAATAGCTTTTTCAAGATCTGTGCAGATGGATGGAAGAAAATCCAAAAAATGTCAGGGGTTGATGTTGAAAATTAAATAGCATTTGCGCATAATTTATGCTATTTTTAAAGTTTTTCTGAAGTCAATAAATCTGTATTGCCAAGAGTTTTGAATATTCAATAAATAATTTTGGAAAATTAAAAAAATTCAGTACATATGTTGGCTTAGTTTTCTTCTTTATCTATTTTAGATTTTCTATAGATAAAAATAAAAAGCAAAAGCAATATCATGTGGTCTCTAAAAACTTGTTTGGTTTGCAAAAAAAAATTCTCATCAAATTATATGAAATATTATTATATTTTTAATATAGAAAAAGAATTTATCTATGAATTTTAATGGTTTAAAGGTAGTTTTTTTAAAAATATATATATTCTAATTTTCAACCGGTGAAAAAGTAGTTTTTTCATGTCTTTTATGTTTTTTTTATAAAACATGAAAATCTTATTTTCATAAAAATACTATTTTTTTCATCTATTTATTTTGAAAATTCCAACCAAACAAATCCTAAATTATCACTACAATAGATTTTGGTGTGCATCCATAAATTCACGTGTTAAAGAAGAAGACGAGCAAACTTCTTTAGTGGAGCCTCGTGCATTGATGAAGACCTAACCTCCATTGTGTAACCCATCATCCACCAATCTCTTCTATCCAAAAAAAGAGAAAAGAAAAGAAAATAAATTATGATTATAACAACAATCAAGCTTATGAATATAAGAAGCAAAACCTTCAAGTATGTGTTGAACTAGCTATCATATCAAGTAATGGGACATGGATTAAAATCATAACATATTGGATTACCACCACATGTATTCACAAATTGCAGAAGTTAGATGGGAGATGGTATGGCTTGAAAACAAACATTGTCCTTCTCTAATCCCACATTCATTTGATATATGAGAGTTGATCCATCGAACTTAGAAATCAAAAAATGCATATATTTTTTTGACATTTGCGCTTATCAAGTCCTTCGGGCATCCTCTAGCAAGATCCATGTAGTTCTATATGTATATATGTATTTGTCTGAATACTTAATTTTATTATTGTAGAAAGAAATTGGTGAGCTCAAACAATTTTATTAAGGCAATGAAAACAAAATTTCAAAGGATATATAAGTATCTGTGCGCATGTGTACTTCATTTATGAGAAATTTCTATGTTTAAAATTGCTTCTATAAATTTCTTTTTCCCAAAATAATACATGTAATAAATGCTTATTTTGTAAAAGGTAAGGGAACTAAATATAATGCAATATCCAGCTGACATAATTAGGTCCTCTTAGGATGCCATAACATGCTATTCGTCCAATAAGATTATCCAGCAGGTCTTTTAATTTTAGAAAACCATGGTATAAGAAGTATTTTGTGAAATCGAGCGCAGCTCTAGAGATAAATATATATGTGTGTGTGTATATATATTAGAAAACGTATCAATTATTCTAAAAAAATGGAGTTTTTCCTTTCCTCTTTCATATGTTAGCATAGGGATAGTTCGTTCTAACATCCAAAATAGAACCTTCACATGTGCAATATCATAAAATTAGTTGACTAACACTTCTATCAGGAGAATTAAAGAAAGAATAAATTACAAAAATTCTCCAGAAATTAGGAGGGAATTATACTTAAACTCAATAATTTGAAAAACTTATTCTTACCTTTCTAAAATTTATTTTCATCCAACACTTTAACCCATAATTTAACACAACGTTAATGGAACCGTTAACATTAAATGGAACCCAAATACCACATCAGAAAAATTTTAAAATGACCAAAATAATGACATAATATCTATCCAAGGATATATATAAAAAAAATATATGTGTATCTTCCTCCCTACTCAAGAGTAATTTTAACTTTTTATATGAGGTAAACTGCCTATTAATATCGTTTACAAACTATTGGATGCAAGTATAACAAACTTAAACCTCAGAGATCATCTAACAAAACATGGATAAGTGGAATATGCCCTCTTTTTTCTCAAGAAAAATTGTGGATGTACGATGCACATTATTTCTTTACACATCTTTCCTTTTAGCTCATTCACTCTACCTTTCCGAACTCTGCTAAAATTATTGATATGGCCCCATATCTTTCAATTCTAGTGGACATTATTTTTGGCACAATAATACTATCAAAAGATACCACTACTCTTTGCTCAAAAAGATACCACGACTGGCATGATGCACATGAGAGGGAATCTTGACATGCTTAGAAGAAAAGGTGGATAAGATTTTATACAAAATTAATTCGCACGGCCTTCTTTATAGACCCTTTAGTGAACAATGTTGATTGTTTCATTCATGGATCTTGATAAGATTCAGGAAGCTATTTTTTTCCCCTCCTTTTCTTTTGAACTAGAATGCAAGAAAACCGAAGGGAACCGGTCAAAAATCAGTTAAGAGTGGGACTTGGGGCCCGGGTCATGGCACTAATTTTAAAACTTTACAAAGTGCACTAGTAAGCATTCTAACAGCCAAAATTGTAATAATTTTTCAGAACAAGGCAGCCAGTGGAGCTTAAAATGAGCTCATTTCCATTGCTATATGACTGCCGAGTCAATGCTACTAACTAGGAGAGCAAGTTTGAACTTGCACTTCTGATCGCCATTTTTATTACAATCAATGGCATTCGATGACGACCAGGAGTCTAGATTATTGCTTAAGGAATATAATGCAGTAATGTCCATTAGAGGATGACGGGTAGGTTGCTTTCCGTTGAACTTGTATATATTTATAGCAAAGCTAATAATGCAGTTGATTGGATGGCATTATATATGGCCAGCCATGCACATTAAATCTACATTATGGAATTCCTCGATAAATATTCAGGTTTAATTATTAAAAATTTCATTTTCTAATTTTTATGGATATACTTATACTTGAATGGTTTAATTCATCAAATTTACCAACAAAAAAAGATATAATGCATTGATGTCAACAGGTTATAAGGACAACGATCAAGTCAAGCTAGCTGTCCCATTGAAAATTTTGTAGGAGTGCCCAGTTCGCGACATGGTGTTATCAAGATCGTTTCATCTAATCGTGTATGGTGTGCTGTCGCTCTTTATGATGGTAAAGGTTCCAAGATGCATGAACCGATGACCGGCAAATCATGTTTGTAGTCAAATAAAAGAGATGGTCCCTAGAATATTAGATGCTTGAAAAAAAGAGTATAGGGTCATATTTTATTCATATTTTCTTTGCTAGAGATGAGTCTAATGGGGTTCCTCTCGTACGTGTAATCATATGTTAAAGAGACAAAGGAACAAATGAGCTAAAATAACAAAGGAAGATCAATTGTCTTGTTGGCTTTGAAAGAGGGTTATTCCAAATGCTCCAAAGTGAAAACGATTGAAAGAAATATAACTAATATCTTTTTGATAAGATCTTTAAAGATCGGGCTACATGCTCGTTTGTCCGGTTCTTGCTCATACTGGTCGTTCTATGTTTAACGAGAGGAGAGAAAAAACAAACATTTTCTCTGACAAATATAGCAACATAGCCCTCAGCTTGGAGATGCATTTGAATTGTCACAGCATGCCTAGATAAGGAAGTATTTTAGAACACACAAAGCAATGATGAGGGATATCGCAAGATTATATATATATATATATATATATATATATATATATATATATATATATATTGTGTAAGCACAAATATATGCGTGGTTCGTTGATGAGTAATTATGAATTATTCATGCGATGTAACAAAACTATAATTTTGTGAACCGACTTTTTTTTTTTAACACTCAGTTCTATACACTTTTTCTCTGACATGCATGCCCTACCTTATGATGTGCTTATGATCCAAATTCTGATTATTTGATTAGAAAAGATGGTTTTATTCAACATGCTAAACTTGAATCTCTTAGAATAGAATAATAAAATATTATTAAAGATATGTAAATTTGCTACATTGATCCTCTATTTATACATGAGAGGTTCGTCTGTACAAAATCCGAATCGAATCCTCTTCTAGTTAGAAGAGATTATAATTTTTGTGAATAACCATAATTAATGAAAATAATTACAAAAAAGTTGACCTAGACCTTGACTCCAACAACAACTTAATCTTTAGTTGATTTGTCTAATTCTTTCTGTGTTGTGAGATATACCTGATACAATTTTTTTTTTGAAAAGAAAATGTACTTTGACCAGCCTATTTTAAGACCAAAATATTGCCATAAGCTTCCATTTGCTGCATGAGGTGAATCCCTTTGAAGTTGCAGCACCTTTGTAGCACTCATCATGAGCTTTATTTGGATTCCTAGAGTTTTGATGACAAATGTTGTATGAGATTGTTATGCCCTCTGGATGGAAATTTTGATCTTGCATGCCTAGACCTATCTAGGGAAGGTGGAGTGTTCAAAAATAAGTTTGATGATCTTTCTGGACGATCTAATGAGAAGGTATTGGTTTTAGTGGTGGGAAAAGTAGGCAAGATGGGAGAAATTGGCTGTTGGAGTGCTACCATGGGCATTAAACCAATTAAACCAACTAGAATGCCATCAAACTAGTAGATAATTTCTTCATGCATGTTTATGTACATGAAAGATGCCTACATGCTGCATGAAGCACACTATCCTAGCTTCTATGTGGACTTGTATGAGAAGGTATAGTCCATAAATCAGGGAAGAGATTGGTGCAATACATCTTAAGCATAGGGATGATTTCATCTACAAGTGTTGATTAATAGGCGCTTACAACTTACAAGGACTTTGTTATGACAATGAAGTTTTGTCGCAATAGATCCAACTTGGCCTACGCTTCTCAAAAATCATCAGGAGATGTAGAAAATTTTGCTCGCGTCCTGAAGCTACTTTTGTCCTTTATAGCCAGCCATTGTTGTTGAAAGAAGATATCTTTTTTGTTGAAAAAGAAGAATCAACCATATGATTTTAACAATTTTAGCCAACAGCATGTTTTACTACCAAGTCACCTAGGGATCGGCCGACACACATATTAAATATTATATATATATATATATATACATGCGTGCATACATATATACATACAAACAGTAGAATTTAGAAATACAACTCATCAAAAGCATTTTTTAAATTAATTACTTTTTTCCTTGAAAAAATATGGTATTTTTATATATTTTTAAAGACATGATAGGAAATATCTGTGAAGTGCATCCCCTTCTATCTCTTTCAAGTTTGATCAGCCAAGAATGTTTTTAGAGTTATGTGGCTACTCACCAAAAATTTTCGTGACTAGGATGGTGGTGGTTTTACCACAGATTCCAGGGCCATGCACGTACTACTACACCAAACTTTAGCAATTGACATTCTTGTTTGCATGCGACACCTAACTCAAAGTATACAAAGAAAAGGAGACACCCTCTGGCAAAGCGGCGACCCGAGATGCCATTTCAATGGGCTACAAGCATCAAGGTGGCAATGAATACAGTGGCAATATGTAACTCATAAATAAATACTGTGGCAATGCATCAAGTAAATGAAGGAAAAGGATTCCATTGGAAATATCTAATTCTCAATTGCAAGATAGGCTATGCATACCACCTGGAGATATGAAATATATGGATTATTAATGTTGACCATTGTGTCTATGAAATCTAATTTGATGGAGTATCCCGGTACACCATCGAGCAAAATGTTTAGAACAGAATAGATTTATCCATTAGAGAACTACTTTATATATTAAGAAAGAGACAGAATGGAGCTTGTTAGAGCAAGAAAAGGGGTTGTGTCCTGATGGAAGGTATTGTTCGCTTTGGAAAAGGACGCACGGCTTTGTCATTTAAAAGGCGCCTCTCCATGGAAGGGAGTGTGCTCCTTCTTATAAAGGTACAATCCTTTCTACTACTCAACCGATGTGGAACTAAGTCCGGCCCCCCTTTTCTCCGTAACACTAGTCCTCCTAGTGGGAAGGATTCGTGCTGACCCCGAAGGTTTTACGGGGTTATGGAGGGGTTCACACTCACCGCACCAGAGCTTATGCGCAACTTCCCTTTAGTTACCATATTCAAATGTTGGACAATTTTCGTAAAGGATAGACTCTGATATTAAGTACGATATAACAATAAGAGAGTTCATCCATATCTGAGCCTATTGGAGAGACTTTCGGTCTAGCGATGCTGTTGCGACTCTCCTCCCTTCATCTTTGTTATTTTTCTCTCCTTTTCCTTTTCAGTTGATACATACTTTATCCTATGGATGGATGGAAACATTAATCTGGAAACTTTTCCAACCGTTGCCACCATTGAGAAAAGAAAGCAAACAAAAATGGAATTGATGAGAACCAACAATTGAAGGGAAGAGCTCTTTATTTTTCATTCAAGTTAAATTTCCTGTGACAAAATGTTAGCATATCAAATGCAGTTGTCCTTTTTTTTTTTTTTTAAGTACATAGGTTGTTCACACTAATTGCGCACGACTACAGCCAGTTGTGTCAAAGGAAAGAAAACAACTCAGAGAAGGAGGAACAATAGAACTCTGAGTCCAAAAATGAATGATGAGCAGCATAGGAGACGATCAAGTTAGTAGCTCTCTTCGTCTCGCGGTAAACATATGCATAGTCTGAAAGACATCATACTCCCTCATCAGCCACCATATATTGCCCAGGAGTGGATGTTCGGATCCCCTCCCCAGTTAAATGGGGTTGTCCTTCAACTTGTTGGGGTCACGAGCCGACGAAATCAGATGTATAGTACTTTAAACAGGCATTGTTGATAAGATTAGCTAGGCAAAGTTAGCAAGTTCTCAGGCAATCCTCAAGTTGGCTTTGCTGATGGTATTGGTGGCACACAGAGGATCGGGCATCCTCAAACCAGACCAAACAATAAACATTGACACCTCTAGCTATATCTGCATATATTCTCTTGTCAATTCGTATCCCAGTACTCTTGTTTGAGGCATCCGATCCCAATGGAACTATTCTAGTCTCTGATAGGAACAAAAATTGGATAAGCCGTACAGAATATGGTAAACAGAATGTATGAGATATAAAGACGTTCCAAATATTCTGTTCTTGTGCTCTCTTGTTCTTGGGGAGGAAAAGTTGTCCATTGTGTCGTTGGAGAAAATTTTTTAGCTAGTGTTATTTGTTTAACATCTAGCATGATTGCTTAATTTTGGATATCATATCCACGATGAGCGTCAACATCGATCCTGTGCAACTTCATTTGAGGTAGCTAAATATTGCAAACTTCTTTTTAGAGCAAAAGTATATAATAGCACTAATTAAATTCCCAAGCCACGAACAAAATCATCTTTAAGACAAAATTGGGCTGGGCATTGCCAATTATGGACGAAATTTACATGGCTGAGAAGGGGCATTTAATAAAGTATTAATTTGAAAATCAATATAATAAAGTATTAATTTGAAAATTAATATAATAAAGTATTAATTTAATAAAGTTTTAAGTTAGTGGCAGAAAACAGAGCTAAAGCCAAGCAAATAAGATAATGCCAATTAAACAACTCGGGTAAAAAGATAGGAAAGAAAAGCTCTAACTTGAGTCAGAAAGCTAAAAACCAGGATAAAAGAAGCTCGACAAAAAGCATGAAAAAAAAAGTTTTAATAGCACATTCCCTCCATCACCGCAGAACAAATGGGGCGAGCTCGTAGTTAACATTTTTCCATTGAGGCCAAGGTCTAATGCTAAAATCATTTCAAAGGTTTTTTTTAGTTTATCCATGCCAACAAACAATTCGAAATACCTCAATTTTTTCAGAACAAGACTGAGTCATATAGCAATGATTCGAAGTACTTCTTTTTACATTACACTATATTGTAAAGAATCACTCTTTTACCCATATATATGGTGTGGCGCCAAAGTGGCACTCAGGTAAATGATCCAAATTGTGATCATGTAGCACACCGATCTTGTAAAAATCGCACTGATCTCGAATGGATAATTGAGGAGGTAAAATAGCAGTATATATCTGGTAGAGTTACTTGAAGTATTATAACCGGTTTTGTTGATTTTGCTAATATTGGTGGCATGTAGAGGATTTGGCATCCTCAAACCAAACCAAATAATACACATAAACACCTCTCACCAGATGTGCATATATTCAATTGGCAGCTGATGAAATCTTTCTTTATGTCCTAGTTTTAAGGCATCCAATATTGGATTGATCTAAGTCGAACCACTTTAGTCTCACTTGTCGGATAAGAACGAGAATTAGACCGCATACACAGCTTAATATAGCAAACCATATCTGATAGAAAAGTTCCCAAATGTCTTGGTCATGCGCTTACTTGGGGGGAAAGATTTCAAGTGAAGGTAGGGTAATTTAATCATATATGATTAAACCATATATGCTAATGCTCTTTGTGCGTGAATCGGTCGGCTCTTCGGGCACCACGAGTTCCCTCTTCATCCAAGTGAAGGTAGGGTATATTTAATCATCAATGGAAATTACATGGCACACTCTTGATCGGTCATCGAAGAGAATTCTATAGCTAGTATTTGTTTTATATGAAGCAAGATTGCACTAGAATACTTATATGTTGATGATGAGCATTCGCATCCTGTGCTACTCCATTTGAGGTAGCTAATATATTTTAAGAAACGACATAAATTTTTCATTGCTAGGTGCGAAGGCTTAGGTATTATAAAATACAGACAAAATTTACACCGATGAGATTGGAAAATGTTATGGAGCACCACTTATTTGGTGCGACAATTACTGAGATAGCGAACCATGCCTATGTCTTGCACCGATCTCTAATTGCTACATCGAATGGATAATTTAGAGATTAAAATTGTGGTTACGGTAGGTCAAAGATATTGCGAATTAAGGGGAGGGCGAGAGTGGCATGAAACTTTTGTGCCGCATTGTATATTTTTAAAATGAGGTATTGTCCTCAAACTCTAAGCCATCGCATCAAGCTTTTTCAGGTGGTGGTAACCCGAGTAACTTCCGGGTTTTTAGGGCTTGCGAATAAACCCGGACAGCTCACCAAAAAGATGAGAAGAGTAGTGCCACAACTTGGAAAGGAATATGGGGGTGGGCAGAAAAAGACAAGAGGGAGGGATGCTTCTTGGAGGAAGGAGTTGAGAGGAAAAGAGTATAAAAAGAAAAAGGAGGCCCTCGGAAAGGACAAGGCGCCACAGACAAAGATTTTAAGCAGGGTACGGACCCGGAAACACCCCCAAACTCTCACAATAATTTTCTTCCCTAAAACCCGGCCTTTGGGCTCGCCGTTTGAGGCCTTCTGATAAAGGGATTTGTTTGTGCATCCAAGGGGAATGTTGGGAAGCAAAAACAATTGGAAGGAATGAACTCCACTTTGTGTGTTGTTTTAATGCCATTGCCGGTTCCACATTATTGGAAAGGAGTAGGAATAGTAACTTCTATTAACCATCATTCCTTTTAAATAATCTTTTAGTAATGAGTCTACCATTCCCTAGCTCTCGGCTGCTCATCATTAGTGTGCAAATAAGCCGAGGGTTGTCTTAGAAACAATGTAGCCTCCTCCTAAGGCTACCAAGAAATGTGCACAATATAATTGGTCTCGCAGCATGGTGCTTATAATAATCCAAGTTTTACATCATGTTTTGATAAGTGGATCCAAATTCAGCCTCATAAAATTAGGTAATGTTGACTTTGCAAGTCTTCCTACAATTGCCCTCATAGATTGATGATATAGGCAAAATTTGTTGTAACTAGGCACCATTTTTGCTCAAGTTGCTATGTATGATTAATCTTCACAATTGTTAGCTGCTTAGATAGAAATTAAATGAATTTCCAAAGTTTTTTTTCCTTGATGCAAGTGCATTGACATGAATTTGTCTTGGACAGTGCGGGTCTAACTCAAAGCAGTTTAATCTGTCCCAGTATTTAGACTCATATCGGACATATTACCTGAGGGTATCGAATGGATTAGAGTTATATCGAATTACGTTTATGTTGGGTCTAATTTTGATATAATATTAATTCTTGTTAGGTCTAGCAAGTCAAGCTATGTGTGATCTAATTATAAATCTAAGTTTACCAAATGCGAGCCTCATCAACTTCTCAACCAATAAGTATATATGGCCTCTAGGTGTGAGATGCATGCAAATTTGGTCCAACGAGCTTAAATCTAAATTCACCCAACCTACATATAATCAGACCGGCATTTCCGTTCATGGGATTGGTATTTCTTAAGATCTGGTTACGTTAATCTTGCATGGTCCAAAATAAGACTACAATTTGTAGGATTTAATATACATTCGGGACTCGGGCCACACAAGCTAGTCGATGTCAATTATTAACGACGTATGTTGAATATGATGTAGATCAAACACATTTGCAACCATTCTCCTATAATTCCTTTTAAAACAAATCATGACACTTGATCTTATGCTAGCATGCTATTTTTCTCACAAATTAATGTTGCCTCATGAATTTCCCATACATCTATTTATTAACCCCAGTTTAACACTAGCTATCAGATGTATTTGCCAATCTAATAATACAAGTGCAGGAACTAATTATGTTGAACTTCTGGCTACCTTTTTGTTTTTTGGCATAGATGCGACTACTTTTGGCATTTCCGATTGTACTTGCCTATATACATGGAGATCGATAAAGTTTAAATAAGTTCTTGTAACATCAGATACATACGTATTTTTTCCAACTTCTAGAAAGAGACGTGTGTTTCAGCTTCCTTCTTTGAATGGACGGTTAAATACAATATTTGATGCCAGGTGAGTAGTAGACTATAGCAATCATTTCCCTTTCTACAAGTCAAAGCGTAATGGAGGGGAAACGAAATAGCCTAATATCTCTGGTTCTATGTACCAATGCATCATACCACCATGTCGCTTTAAGTGAAAGTTGCCTTGGCCCGTGTCCTTTTGAAAGCATCTTATTTATTCTAGCATGGGAGAAGCTAGCCATGATTTGGAAAACAAGTGGGCGTTTTTAGTGGTTATGAACAGTTTTAGATCACCTGTACAACGTTTTGAACATTTACAACGGTTACTAAGCGTACGTAGATGGTCATTATGGATGTTGTTCGACATTATACCACTGTTAATGGAATATGTTGTTTATATTTGTATATATGTTAATTTTCTTTAAGCATTTGATTTTCTAATGATCTGTAGAGCTCGAATTAATGGTGTTACTAAATTATCCATGAAAAAATATTAGATCATTAATCTTATATAAACAACTTGCTTATCAATTATAAGTCAGGCCTCATTATAGGGTGAACCACCGGCACTAGGGTACAAGAACTTGGTGGTGCTGACACCTTGCTTGGTCCCTTTCCTCCTACCTATCAAGCATTATTATGTCTTTTTTTTAAAAAAAAAATATTTTTTAGTTGTGGAGGAATCATGCTTCATCATATCTAAATCTCATTTTTTACTCGTGGAGTAACAAAAGAAAAAGAAGAAAAAAATGCCACCGGTAACCCTAACCCTAACCCCTTCTGCTAAAATCAAGAAATCAAGGCCCTCCTTAAACCACTCCTTTTGGTCTGAATACACTGCCACCACCTTTCCTGCCCCACTTTATGATAAAGTAAAAGCAGGAAAAAAGCAAGGAAAAAAAATAAAGCGAGGAAAAATGATAAAGAAAGGAGGAGAGGAAGAGGAAAGAAGGAATACATAACAAAAGACTCCCCACCCCATGTTATCAGATTCCTCTTGACAGGGCCTGTGCTTTCTTCTCCCAAGCTTCATCCAAGGTGACAAATTAAGCAAGGCTTCTAAAGATCGACTTGAACGTCGCTGAAAAGGGTTGGAAGAAGAAGAGTTGATAGAGTAGGAGAGGCCAAAGGGTTGAGGAATGAATAGAGGTGTGTTTCAGAGCTCTCTGGTGCAGCAGATGATGGGGGAGAGCCCTAGCTGGTGCGGCATGAACAATATGAGGCCAACCCCGGAACAGACTTCTCCTGTCCTACCCTCTGCTTCCTCCTCCTCCTCCTCTTCTTCTTCGGTCTTTCCTCAGTACCCGCAGCCTTCAAATTTCCTTCCCATGACCTCTTGGCATGACAACCAATACCTACCAGAGTCATGGAGCCAACTATTACTGTAATGATTCTCTCTCTCTCTCTCTCTCTCTCTCTCTCTCGCCCCATCCCTCCCTCCCTTCTTTCGCTCCTCCCTCACGATCTATGCGTGCATGGTGTCTGCTGGTGCATCTCTTTCCTCAATTTCCAATTGTTTTCATGTTCATTTTTAAAGATGAACCTACACATGGATGCATCACTTTCTCACCCAAGTCTTTCTTATTCTTTATTCTTTCTTGTGGAAAATGGAATGAAAATAAAAAGGAAAGTAATGAACTTATTCTCTCGGTTTCTTTATGATGAAAAGCTTCTGAATTATATGATAAGTGGCTTTTGTATGTTAAATTATCTTAATTCTTATCCTCTTTCTCTATCTTCTCTTTATCTCTAATCGATTAATTCTTGCCGTATATTATCCATATCTCTCGCTCTGGCTACTAATATAGGAATAATTTCTGTTTTGAATTTTTTGGTGGATTTGGTTCCAGGGGAGGGCTGGTGGGGGAAGAGGAAAGATGTAGCTTCACTCCTTTACAAGCTAAAAAAATAGATAATTGGGATGATCAGGTGGTGTACCCATCAGCAAGTGCCCATATGGTTGATGTAAAGCAAGAGGGTTCGGAAGGCGGATATGTGTATAGCCATGGAAATGGAGAGATCCAGTCTTCTAGGTCTCCATGGAGTCAAATCCTACCAGTTTCCTCTCAGAGATCTTGCCTTACAACTAGTTTCAGCAGCAACATGTTGGACTTCTCAAACAACAAGGGAGAAAGCAGGCATCACCAACCAGATCAGTCATCTGAGGTAGGATAAATATATCTGCTATTTTTGTTTGTTATATTCTAGCACGAACTTGTTTCTTTTCTAGAGGGATCTAACAAGGACAATCAAAGGTTGGCTGCATAATTGTAACATATATTTCTAATATGGGAAGACTTCCATGATCTCTCTCGCTCTCTTTTTTTTGAGGAAAATCTCTCCCTCTCTCTCTCTCTCTCTCTCTCTCTCTCTCTCTCTCTCTCTCTCTCTTCCTCTCAAAAAAAAAAAAAATCATGTATCTTTTGGTTGGGTCTTTTTTTTAGAGTGTTTGAATTCTTTCTGTTGAATTGTTCATATATGTTCTCTTGTTAAGATGTAGTGCAATCATTTACTCTCATGGATCTTGGATAGTTTCTTAAGTTTGTTTTTAGTGAGACCTAGACATGGGCCCTTATTATTCTCCTTTCTTCTTTTTGGTTCTCAAGTGCAACAGCACAGCAACTGGTGCAGCTTTCAAGAAGGCTAGGGTTCAAGGCCCCTCCTCAGGACAATCTACTTTCAAGGTTTATATCTTCTTTTTCATATTAAATTTAGCGGATCCATGTACGCATAACTCTCTCTCTCTCTCTCTCTCTCTCTCTCTCTCTCTCTCTCCCTCCCCTCCCGCCCCACTTCTTCAATACGAGTGCGGGCTCACCTTTTGTTTTTTGAATAACATGCAAACATGCTTATATATGACCTAAAAAAAAAAATCGGTGTTTTCTATCGGAACAAAGATCAAAAGTTTGGTAATCCAGCTGATGATAGTTTAGAGGTGTTTGTCTTCTCTTGTATACTTTCAGGTGAGGAAGGAGAAGTTAGGGGATAGAATAACAGCCCTTCACCAGCTAGTTTCTCCATTTGGAAAGGTATTACTATTACCACTACCAATGTAGCCTTTCTAGATGTATTTGAGGTAAAATCCAGTGCAGCAGCATTTTCTACAGTATCTATCAGTTCTTTTTCCTGTTGAAAACTCTTACAGTTCTTTTGATGTATAATACCATAAACCTATTACCTCAAAAAAAAAAAAAAAACTACAAATCTATATTTTCTCCCATCTCTTTTGCTTTGGTAGTGTTCAAATAAAGGAGATCTGACATGGGGTTCCTTTTGCAGACTGACACTGCGTCTGTATTGCTGGAAGCCATTGGCTACATCAGATTCCTTCAAAGTCAGATTGAGGTCTAACCCCTCTCTCTCCCTCTCTCTCCCTCTCTCTCTGTGTGGGTAGCCAGCAGGTGGAACAAAGCCAAAGGAGAAGTGCTTTGAGACCACGCAGTTAAAGTTGGTGCAGACCAACTCTGTTGTTTTATGTAGTATCTTTTAGTTATTGCTGTCTAGTTTTGTCATGTGTTTAGGAGATTATACTGTCTTACAGGGACTCACCCATCCCTTTCTTTCATGCAGGCTCTTAGTTCCCCGTACTTGGGCAGTGGATCAGGGAACGTGAGGCAGCCTGTAAGTAACTAAAACACCACCCCTCCCCTTCCCACCTCCCAAGGCTCCTAGTACTATAACACATCTCTCTCTCTCTCTCTCTTTGATCTCTGTGTGTGTGTGTGTGTGTGTGGCGCGCGCGCGCACGCAGATACACACATACACACACAAAAGGCACGCTTGCACGCATGCACACAGACGTACGCGCACTCACACGATCACAGACTCGGTCGGTTGCACATGCGCTTGAGTACGCATGAGATGCACCCATTTGTCGAGCATTTGTGTATGTATGTGGATTTTCTATTAAGGTCCAACATATTAGAGACTGGTGGGGGTGAAGGGCTTAAGATTTGGACTCCATCTGTGATTCGAGGAAGCTTCACTACCTACCTAAAATCCTAAGTTTATTTGCATGGCTAGGGATGGAAAGGTTTTAATTTATCACTTATACAAAGTCAGAAACTTTAGAATATGATGTCCTTTTGTTTTGAGAAAAATGTGGTCTCCATAATTCAGTAATTAAAAAATCTAGGTAATTCCATGTGCTAATATAAATTCATAGATGAATATGAGCTTGTATATTCGTAGCTTTTGAGATTGTTCAATCTTTGGTGTTGAGCATTTCCATTCAAAAGAAAAAGAAAAAATAGGCAAATGATATCTTCTTTACCACTTACTTAGTCAATATAAGATTATTTTATTGAGAGAAAGGGGTAGTCTCTAGATGTTTGCTTAAGGAAGCTATCATATTCTAATATTCTGTTTTGGAGAATTAGAGGAAACTATCACGCAATTTCAGACAAACGTAAATGCTTGACTCAAAACTGCAATTCTTCTTGACCTGCAATGACCTGGTCGCAAGGTTATGAGAATATTCTTCATAAGAACTTATAGTAAACTTTGCTTGCATTGGTAAGCTTTAATACTAATGCATTAAATCTTCTTATAATAGAGAAATATATAGATTATGGAAACGTTATATGACCTTCCAGCTACCTTGAATTATTTGACCGAACATCCAATGCCACATCATATTACCATGCTCGGGTTTAGTCACCATTAACATTTATATATTTTTTTTTTGATGTTTATGTAAAGCACCATATCTTGCAAGATCTGAACTTATCATACTCTCTAAGTTTGACACTGATTAGTGGATATTGTTATTTCTTTCAGGCACAAGGAGAAAGGAATTGTATATTTCCAGAAGACCCTGGCCAGGTATTCTTAACTTGATCAATGCCCACCTCAAAAAAGCAAGCAAATCCATGTAATTAAAGAGAAGATCATTAGTTTACTCTCTCTTTCCATCAAGAAGGCATCGAGGAGCAAAGCTTTCTGCTTTACAGCTTTTAGTCTCACTTAAATATTCAGGACGTTACTAATATCTCGATATTATGATTCCTTGACAGTTGTTAAATGACAATTGCACCAAGAAAAGAGGACCACCTGATCAGGTACTTTGCGTAACTTTAAAGCAGCTAATTCATTCGATTCAGTAATAATTACAAGTGAATCATATGTAGCATTTTGAATCGATTCACTTCAAAAGAGGAATTACTTTCCTGCATTGTTGCCTAACTTTAGGATGCCAGTGATGAACCAAAGAAGGATTTGAAGAGTAGAGGGCTATGCCTCGTTCCAGTGTCCTGCACCATGCATGTCGGGAGTGACAACGGAGCTGATTACTGGGCTCCATGTCTTGGTGGGGGTTTTCAATAGGAACAACAAGTTCTCGGCACGCATGAGGCTTTTATCCATGGACATAATATCATGAGCAGTCACTCTGCTAAAACTGAAGGCTGATTGCTCATGATGCTATGCACTATTGTATTGTGGGAAAGCAAGTGTTTGTGCTAAGAAATCAGGATGGTCAGGCCTTTATATCTTCATGATTCAAAGAGACATGCTTCTTCAGAACTCTACCCCGAACGCTGATGTATATTCAATTCCAGTGTTATTAGCAGTCCACTTAAACGCTATCAACATGTTGCCATATATATTAGGACTTAGTTTTTGGCATTTTCTGGGTCAAGTAATTAGTAGTTGAAGTCATCCTACTTTCCATGAGTATATAGTGCTCGTGTACTCATCAGAATCAATAACAATGGTAGTAAATTCTAGTGCTGTTTATCCATGCATGCAACTAACTTCAGATTAATCAGAAAACCGGATCTATTATATTTACTTAGGTTCTTTGGGGTACTAGGTTTGAAATTTCATGAGCGATTATTACCGTGGATCGAGGGAATGCTACGCAAACAATATGAAAATAGTTTCTAGAGGGACCATGCCTTCTTAGATGTTTGGAGAGAGAGGACAGTGGGAGAGCTACTAACGATTTTTGAATTGGTGTTGAAGTCATGTGCACCACTAGCAAAAATATGAATTACTCTTAAACAAGTGAAATATGGCATGCAATATAGTCTCGCACTAACAAAATGAGGAGATAGGACATATATACAACATGGAACAAGCTTCAACTTCTTGTACAAGCATGAGTTTGCTAATAACCAAAAGACTACATGCTGAGTGACTACAAGCTTGGGCGCCCACTGCACTTTTCAGCAAGTTGTTTCAGACCATACATTTTGATGCAATATTTGGCGCAAAGGCGCTAAAGAAGCTTATCACAAATGGTTGAAACACGACATTAGATATACCAAAACCATAACTCAACACCTAGGACTTGATATAAACGTCCCTGTGGTGCTCAATATTAATGTCATTTATCACTAATATGACAATTCGACTTGATACACTGAGCCCAGTGGATTTATGGCCTCTAGGATTTCCATTAGCAGCCAGCAGGGAGATTTTGTTCCAAAGAGAAGAAAAATCATGAGATGAAGTCTTTTATAAGAAGATCATCAGAGAAGTTCTTTTTTTTTTGAGCAAATCAGATAAAGAATTAACCTGAAATTGCAAACCAATAAATGTGCTCTCAAATTTCTGCTTTAGTTGGAACATCCATTAAAATGGCATTATATTCCTTACGAATTGGATTCCATATCAATAAATTCCAATAGGAATATGCTTCCCCTAACAGTGATATTCTTGAGCATGCAGTGGATGTATGAAAGTGATAGTCTGCTGTAAACTAGTGAAATTGACTTAGTTTAGTTGTAAGACTCCCCACATACATATGTAGAACTCTCAAAAACAGATGTACAAAAAAAAGCATCATAATTAGTGTCTAATATTTTTCTGTGTCGGCAAGGGTTATTAGTTAATTTGTACATTTGGGAGGCTATGATTATGATGTATCAACCATATATAGGACTGACTTGATTGGCAGAGCATATATAATACATCAGTTGATAAACTATTAATTTGTAAAATTATCATGTCAAAAGAGTCGATGGAATATGGTTTGGGGGGGCAGGATGAATTGCAATTTTAGCAAGCATACTTGGATAGAAATTTTTGTGGTAATCATGGATGGCCATCCTACCACAAGCTCATCACATGCATGGATCAACTAGAAACTGTGATGCGACTAAAATAATGAAGAAGCAATCATGTTGTATGTGTCCTCGATATGGCATGCGTATGAGATGTCTTAACCACATATGAATATCCCATGACACGTTCTCATGCCCATGAACTGCCTCTCCTTACCCATTTAATAAATCATATACATTTAATAAAAAGAAAGGCTATTCTTTCCAGAATCATCTTTTACACACTCCATATGTAATCCAGGCAGAAAGATGCCTACTTACTTCTATAAGACATGGCAAGATGTGATTTCATTGATCAATGCATGCTAGCTTAATTTTTTTCTCCATTTTTTTTTTCTTTTTTGCTAAGACAGGTGTTTGACACTACTCTATTATGAGTACATTTAAGAAAATCATAAAACAAAATGTAAGGATCCGTACGGACGTGTGTTTAGTCCCACATCGGTTATTTGCTGGGTAGATCTTGGGTACTTATACAGGATCAAGAAATTCAAATAATACTTTTCAACTAGCCATTGTGGATGAGATCTTGGGTTGTTATACAAAATATCCCTAAAAGCTCTAGGTACAGGTGCCTCAGAAGTCAAGGGAAATCGGCAGAATGAATTTTCACCCTAATCAAAGTTGGAGGAAGAGTAATGTTAAATGCAACATCGATCAAAGTTGGATAGGGTCTGATTGTAATGACTGCATGGTGATTAATATGGGTGAAGGGAATTGGAGAATTTTTAGACAAAAGTTTGGTGCTGCCAAGGACATAACTAGGGATGTTAATGGTATTGGGGGAATTGGAGTAGCTTGGCTGCTTCAAAATCTTCTTTGTAGTATGTAATGTAAAGAGACTATTAGATACGTGATTGTTTAGTCTACTCATTTCATTTGCTCATGAAGCGAACGGATGGATCATTCCATCTTTCTTTCAAGAAAAAAAAAACATATTATTTTTATGAGATTGATATTTTGTAGTCCTCTTATTCCTGAACATGTCTTGAGATTAGTTTCAAGGAATGGACTAAGAAGAACAAAACTGCTGACATGTAAAAACCAGAATATCTTCTGCTGACTACACATCAATCCAAGATTATTCGAAGTATGTTTCAAGATTAACCGATATATACTTTTTAAACAAAACAACATGAGCATCGATGTCTCGAGCGACAAAGTTGAAATTGATTGGGGTTAGCATTTCCAAGTTCAAACTTAGAAACTCTCGCTAGCACCGAAGAATTAACCGAACTCAGAACATAACACTAGCACTGAGAAAAGAGGTGGCAACAGGTGGATTGAAGTCCCATGAGCATCCCATGCAACAAGTAGATACAGGGAAAGGGGAAATAACTCAAAGTCAGATACTAAAGGACTTAATGATGAGAGTATGATGCTATGTAAGCCTTGTTAGGAGTAATATACTCCATGACATTTGATGTGAAGTTATCAACTCTACATTCAACATGCAAATGACCCAACCTTGAGCTTCAATTAAGCTTTTGAATACACCTCTAAGTTGCTTGCTACAAATTTACCAATGAAAATTGATGATCTACATTAAAAAATAAAAAAGAAAGAAAAATTGATGACGTCACCATATTTGGTATCAAATACGAGTATAGATACACCTATTGGAATCAGAAAGCAAAATATCCAAAACTTAAGCAGGAAAACTTGTTGAAGAATCCCGTATCTTTCCAGTATGATTGGCCAGATAGCTCGCCATCAAGTCATTGGAGCATATTTCCAAAAGTATTCAATGAGGTAAAAATTAGTTGTACCTATGGGGAAACTAACAAAAAGTTCTCTCTTTTTTTTTCAGTACCCAAAAAGGAAATGGATGCATTATAAACAAGGCAATATTTTTGTCATATCATAGGGATTTTTTATGTCAAGATTTTAGGTGGCTAATATTCTTCATGATCTTGAGATCTTGTTACTGCAATATGTTAGTTGTATCTATTCTGGAAGATGATAAAATTACTTATAGGCCTTAATTTCCAACCAAAAATAAGGTCTCACAACCACTACATCTCACATACATCTTGATTAATTTGCTTTTATAATCAAGGCAGAAGAGGTAATAATATCTTCTAGCATTTCAAGCCCATGTATATATATATATATATATGGTAGGCTGTGGGCCAATATGGCCTGTGTCTATCGTTCATGCAAAGCCTGCCCAAGAACTCCCCAATAAGTTCCAAGGGAGACAGTAGAACAAATGAACCCTGAATGTTCCTGATACTTAACCAGACAAGAACTACATAATTAAAAAAAAGAAACTACAACTATTTCGCCGGTTTAGTACCGAACCCTATACTAGCAACATATTAATATTGTATCGATATGGTACGGTACGGTACGGAGTTTTTTCAGCATATCGATTGTCGATACGCCTTCCGTACCAAGTACTGATACCGAACTGGCACGGTACGCCTCGTACTATTTGATTTGGGCTAGTACGACGAACTATAGTTTTAATAAAAAAAATTTAGTCCAGCTATGAATGGCCCACATAATAATTCAAGACGTCGTGGGTCAAATTTGTCTCTGCCAATATAGTTTTTGAGCAAATGAGCAAAGTGGACTTATGCATGTCTCAATTTCTCAATACCTCTACCATGATAAGATAAACGCTCCAAAACATTGGCCTCGTCGTATGCGAGGCCCTTTGATTCCTTTTCTAACAAGCACTCTTAAATGCCATATTAAATTGGTTACGGTGGAATGGTAATTAGAAAAACATAATATACGGCATAAATCAAGACAAAGTTATTGCTTCTCACACTCATTGTTTTTAAAGTTGGTTTTCGGGAGCCGTGGCCCGTGAGTCCCCCATAAGTTTTTTAAATTTCTTTTAGTGTTTATTTATTATTTATTTATATAAATTTCATTATTACTTTAAATAGTAGCTTCGCCTAGCATTTATTTATATAATTTTTATTTTAAAAATTAAAATTGGGATTTTTAGTATTTATTTTATAAAATAAAAGTATGTGTTGCTTGTGCTTATATAATTCCATCATCACGGATGCTAGTTGCTTGACAGTAAATTTTATTTTGTTAATACAAAGTAGTCATGCGGACCCATTTTAAGTTTTTTTTTTAAACAAAAATATAACGTTATCCGGTCTTCGTCTTCTGACGGGTCCGCCAAATGTCGGTTAGAGCATTAAGCACAGTCTCTCTCGATAAGAGAGTTGTGTCCATGCCAATTCCTCTATTTAAGACCTCTTCGCCGCCGACAGACCCATTGCTGGCTACAATACAAATACTACCACACCAGCTTCTTTTTTATCGAAGTTATATCTTTTTGGCACAAACAAAAATTTTGTGTTCAATCACAAATAAGGATGACAGTCGAATCAGGTTGGGTCAGATACAAGTTGGATCGGATGCAGATCAATTCAAAAATTCGTTAATCCAAATCTGACATGTTTATTAAACAGGTCAAAACTTCATATCCGAATCTGACATGTTTCTTAAATAAGTAATCTGATCCGACCCGTATAACTCATTTATTAAACAATTCAAATCACATTAAATAAATTAAAAAAATTTAACAGATGAAATGAATTTAAATAGGTTAAACGAGTTAAGTAGATATCAGAAATATGTTAAACAGATTTTAAACGGATTAGTTTTAGTGGAGTCATCATTCAATTTAATTATTAAATAGGTAAAGATCTAAATCCGAACCTAACTCATTTAATAAATAAATTTAGGTGGATCAACTTGTTTGCTTTTTAAATTTATTTATATCAAATTCAAACTTATGGATATGATTAATTGACGATTCAGATCATGAATTGTGGCCCATAAATTGTGAGCTAATCACAACCTGTGTACCTCTCGCTTGTGTGTGGACACGAATGGAAAGGAACAGCTACGATTTCTTTTTCAGTACCAAACAGCAACGAGGCCGCTATACCTGATCTAGCATCCACATCGCATGGCCCATATTTAAAGTTTGACCCTTGAGCCTTGACCAGGCTGCTAAGAGGAAGCCAACAAGAGCGCCTCGCACGTGGCTTCTTATCGTGTGTTTAGTTGCCTGCCCACACGTACTTTTTCCCACCTCAGCTTACCTTATTCTCGTTCCGAGCGCTTCTCTACTCTCCGCGCTCCCAACAGTCACCCGAACCGCCTGAAACCTTTGGCCGTCGTGACTCCTACCCCCACTTCTTTTTTCTTTTAATCGATCCTTTCTCGGTTTTCGACGCCATTAATTGACATGGATGCCGCCTTCGCTCTCCTCCGCCACAGCCCCTTCTCCGCCGCCCTCCCATCTCCTCCGCCGCCCGCTGCCGGCCGCAAATCCGCCGCGCCCTTCTCTCTCCGGCGGCCTTTCCCCGCCGGCGAACAGGGTCTGCGGGCAAGATCTCGAGTTGTGGCGTCGGTCGCGGTATCTGGCGGAGAGGAGACCGCGGCATCGGTCGCGCCTGTCTACAAGCCCACTCCTCCGGACAGAGAGCTTCGGACTCCTCACAGCGGGTAGTTTTTTCTCGCCTTTTTTTTTTTAAAAAAAAAAAACTTCTGAGAGGCTTTATATTTACGTCGGTTCAGATAAATTTAGGAATCTTTATTGCCTGCTCTGTTTCTTGAAGGTTTGATCGTTGTTTACCGATTTTCTTGAAAACTTGGTATACATTAGCTTTGGTGCTTTTTGAATAGTAGTCTAGTCTTGGCCCAAGAAGTCCTCTGTTTCTTGAAATTCCACCCCTTGAGAAGGGTTTGATCTTTATTTACGGCGTTTATAGTTTCCGCTATCGATGTAATGCTGTTTTCTTGTATGGCACTCGGGTCTTTATCCAAGAATTCCTCTGTTTCTTGAATTAGCTACCGTTTTGCGGCTTTGCCAGGGATTGATGATCTTTATTCGCGGATTTTCTTGAAATCTGGGCAGTAATAGCTTCCGGTCTCTATTTTTTTTTCTTATGTGGGCGGTATTCGGATCTTTAGGCAATAATTGGTCTTTTTGTAATGCCTTGTGATTTGATTTCCAAGTGTTATCGGGAGTTCTTCTTGCCTCCAATTTCTTTCTTTGCTTCACGTTTCAAACTGGTGTATTCTGGTTCTGCTCTTGTTTACAGAAATACAATATGAGTGGTATTTATGTCAGGCGGTACAGATGCCACATGATCATACTCTTATGGTGAAAATGAAAGATTTGACTTAATACTCGTGCAATTTGATGCTAAAGTGGTAATGCATTATGCTTGATGACTATTATGTTAGTTAGAGTACTATACTTGATATGTGCTGATTTGGTCTTGGCAGATACCACTTTGACGGCACTCCTCGTCCATTTTTTGAAGGTTGGTACTTCAAGGTCTCGATCCCTGAATGTAAGCAAAGCTTCTGTTTCATGTACTCTGTGGAGAATCCTGCCTTTCTTAATGGAATGAGCATGCTGGACAAGGCATTGCATGGGCCTCGATTTACTGGGGTTGGAGCTCAAATTCTGGGCGCGGATGATAAATATATATGCCAATTCACAGAGACATCTAAAAACTTTTGGGGAAGTAGGTCTTTTCTTGCTTTGTCTCGTGTCCTTTCCTAACATATAAATGATTTATTGATTTTTAAGGATGGTCTTTATTTTAAATTAAAGCTAAACTTTATTTGCCGTGCCAGCTTCTAGTTGTTGTGGACATAATTTTAAAGTATCCATATTGATTATTGCATGATATCTAGGTAATTTGCAAGTAAATACTAAATTTTTGTGGCATAATCTTAAAGCATTTTGACAACTATGGCCCTGTTTAGGGGAGCTGTTAGTAGTAGAGCTTTTGAAAGTAGAGTTGTTGGAAGTAGAGCTGTCCGAAGCAGAGCAATTTTAAAAAGCTGTTTGGTAACTATATTTCTAAAGTGCTGTGGCACTTTAACATGTGTTTGGTAAACGAACTGAGAAAGTACTTTTGTGTAACAAAATGATCATAAAGGACATTACCAATATTATAAAACAGAGCATAATAAAATATAATATGTATTAATACATAAATATATGATATAGTATAATATTAATGTAATGTAATATAATATTATTATAATATAGTACTATAACATTATGTATTATAGAATAATAATTTTAATATAATATTAAATTATTTAACATAACATATCAATGTATTATGATATAATGTAATATAATATTATATTTAAAGTATAATACAATAATAAATATATAAAATATTATAATTATTAGTGTAAATTAATTTTTCATCCTTCTAATGACCATTTATCTCTCTAACAAATTTTCTAGCTAGGTGATAAAATTGGTTAAATAATTACTAATATTTATTTTTATTTATTTATTTATTTATTTATTTATATCAGATTATTTGCCACTCACTCATTATTTTTTCTTTTTATTTTATTTATTCATTTATTTATTATTTTATTTCATTGAAATATAGAGGGATCGCCGGCCATGGGTGGTGGTTGCCACCGTGGGCAGCCACGAGCTCCCAAAACACAAAAAAAAGAAAAGAAGAAGAAGAAGAAGAAGAAGAAGGAATAGAGGCGGCGGCGTTGAGAAGAAGAAGAAGGTAGAGAGGGAGAGGGAGAGGATGGGTGAGAGAGGAAGAGGCGGGATGAGGATTTTTGGGGGAAAAGTGTGATTTAAATGGGGGTATTTTGGTCCAAAAAATAGCTTTCCGACAAAGCTGAAAACAATGTTTTTCGAAAGCTCCAAATTGGAGTTTCTCTCCAAAAGTTGTTTTCAGCTTCCCGCAAAAGCTGAAATAGCTTTCCGAAAATTTTACTAAACATCATTTTTTATCTAAAAATACTTTTGGAGGACCAGAAAGTGCTTTTTGGCCCTCCAAAAGCTCCCCCAAACAGGGCCTATATCCAATATATAATCTTTTAGAAGATCCTCCATTTATAGGGATAAACATTCTGGGGCCTAAAAAATATAAATGGAAAAAAATATCCATCTTGAAGCACAGCCAAGTTAGCAGAAGATGAGAGTAGAGTTAGGCTGGGGGAGCAGTCCTTGTGTGCTTTCTAGAATTTGATATCAGCTCATGTTTAGATAGATAATAAAGAGTGTTTTTTTAAGTTTATGCTTTATATGATAAGGATCAATGTATGCTGCTGCTTTATACCCCTCTCACACTACTTGTTGACCTTTACATATACCAGCAGATTTAAGATTTCTTGGCTGAGCAATGAAAGAAAAAGTTGTCAACTGGTCCCAGCCATAAGCCAACTCATCCTGCTTATATATAAAAAAGAGAAATTCTCACTTTTGTTAATCCTTCAGTTATTGAGTAGAAAAGAAGCTCAACATGCTTATGTTATTGATGTTGAAAAGAGACTTAACAAATTAAGTTCTGGTGTATTACTGTCTAATATGGTGTTACATGATGTTGGAGACTCAAAGTATGATCTCTTTGCGATTCTATTTTTATTTTAGATCATGCTAAATGTTCTTATAATTGACATTATACTTTTTAGTTGAAATACATAGTTTTATGTTCAATATATATATGTATATATTGATTTTTAGCGGTTGTATTTTTGATATTTTTATATATTTGTTAGTACACTGATGAATTATCTGGTGTTTCATAGGTAGGCATGAGCTAACATTGGGGAACACCTTTATAGCTGGGAAAGATTCAGCTCCTCCAGATGGAGAGGTTCCTCCTCAGGTTATGTCCATTTTGCTTTCTTTCTTTCTCAATGCATATATTGTTTTGATTTAACTAATGTATACAAAACATCGGTTGCCCTAAATTTGGATATATTGATGTGCCTATTTCTATTTTAATCACTAGAATTGACTCGTCATGCTTGCATATCAAGATAAATATGCTACTCTGCCAGCTGGATTTGAGGATTTTAATTCAATATGCTCTCATGATCTTGTCAACGTGATTAGCACATCTAACAAGTGTGTGAATATGGACAGAATAAGATAGGAAACTATTTATTTAATACATTCTTGAATGTTAAAGCTGTTTATTGACGAACTTCTGTTGTACGAGAAGGATTTACTTTGCCAGTTCATGCTTAAAATGCTAAAGCTGTGATCAGTATCTACACTAAGTGTTACATGTTTGATGACAGTAAGTTTTGTCACTTAAACTGTATTAACTTGCTCACTTGCAATAACTTAATTAAAAAGTTAACCATCTGATATAGATCCATGGTTGAATGTATTGCTTCTTGTGTGAATATTTGTTAATTCAGAGCTATTGGGTACTCAACTGTACTGTATGTCACACTACTCTTGGAAAAATACTTGAACCTTCTAGAGAAGATGACAAAACTTTTGCAATTGGTGGTCCATTAATCTTTAAATGAGACAACTTTTGATGGTTTCAAAATATAAAATTGACATGATGTGAGATTAGCAAACCATCTTCTAACCAATCGTTAGCAAATCTTAGATCTGTATGTCATCTAGGATAGACATGCTTTTGTTAATGACTGTACTTGAAACAACCCAATACATAATATTAAATTTGGCTCACAATCTAACACATAGACATGAAAAGAATGACAGCATCACGATACACACTAAAATAAAATTCTTAAATAGCATCAACTATGGTATGCAAAGTGTACCAAACATTTGCTAAGATACTGGAGTCATCATCCTATTCTGCCGGAATGTAATTGACTGTATAGAAACAAAAAAACAGTGTGTCCTTTTGGTGAATTAATTTTAGATACACATAATTGCCACACCCTTTGGTAAATTGATTTTCTTGCTATTGGGCAGTACGATTAAAAATAGAATTGTTTCCATGAAAGCTGTTCATAAAAGGTAACTTGTGCATGGGCTTGGTTTGCATTTATATAATTGCAATTCCTTTCTTATACACATCTAGTTGACTTGTTTAACAAATTTTTTTCGCAACTTTTTATTAAAGCTAACAATGTAAATTAATTGATTAAGATGATCAACTTGAACATATCATATATATTTCAAAAAAGCTTCTTAACAAGTTTTGATTAAAAAATTGAGAAAAATCTATTGTTATAGATTTAAATGAGAATTTTGTGCATCTTACTTCCAAATAGGAGGATTTGACTTAGTGGATCTCTAGATTCACATCTAAATTGAAAATGACATTTTATGGTTAGAATGATGACCTCCAATTTGTTTACTGTATTTAAAAAATATCTTTGTTATTTTCCAAAAACTTTGAGAAAACCATTGTTTAGTAACCTTTTGGCGATGATGTTCAAATGTACCATGTTCTATTAGTAAATTAAGTTATCTATCTCTTCTCATAAAAAATATATATATCTATACCTCAATTATATGTAGTTGGATTAAATAAGAATCTAAGTCTTCTTTTTCAAAGATGCTCTCTCTCACACTTGTCTCTGTCCCCCTCCCTCCCTTTCCCCCTCTTTCATATCTAGTCTTAACTCTTTGCCGACTTCACTTAAAAAAGTGAAAAGAATTTAAAATTCGGGGGCCCAACACCCCATGCAGACGAGCGGAGGATGAGAGAAGGGCTTTTAAGCCCCCTCTCCCTCCCTCTCCTCTGTCGGCATCTCTCTTGTTCTCCCTCCCTCTCCTCTCTCCCTCCCTTCCTCCCTCCCTCTTTCTCTCCCTCTTCATCGAGCCCCAATTTTGTTCGAAATAGGGGCTCCACCCAGAGGCCCGAATGGAGGAGAGGAGGGCTTCCGAGCCCTCTCTCCCCCCTCCCTCTCCCTTTCTCCCCCTTCCCTTCCTCTCTCTCCTTTTCCCTCTCTAGTTTCCCTTTGTTGGTACACACCAAAACGGCATGGCACAATATTGTACTGTACCGTGCCATCGGCCTATTGGCATGGGTGCTGGTTCTGGTGCTACGAACCTTGCTTAGGCCTTTTGTCAGCTCCATGTTGATAAATAGTGGGAAAGGCATAGAATATCAACTCCTTTGGGGTTCTCAATATCATGTGATGCAAGAGAGAGTTTTATGGCTCATGGGAGGAAGAAAATATTGTTCTAAAAAGTGTCACCTTGGTTGCCTAGGTTCTTGCTTAGGTTGGGCTGCTTAGCCTTTGACTAGGTGCTCATGCTAATGCTCTACATCAAGTTTGAGTATGGAGGATCTGGTCACTTTGCTTATGGAATGTTGCCAAGTTAAAATTTCCGATTACTTATTACATCTTATTTGATATGTTTCATTTTATGGATTATAATTATTTTTAAAATTTTCATCATATTTAGGCAAAATTATAAAAAAATGTTAATGTTGCTCGTTTTATGGGAATGACCACTTGCAATACTTCATTTCATGATTGGCCTCAATACATCCTTGTTGGGCTCTTTTGCTTCTCCTCTATGTTTCGTTCCATTTATTGCCAGAGAAGTGGGCTGACACATCTGATTGGCAAAATTGTTTTTCTTTCTTCTCTTGACTGTTTGTTGTTAATTTTTTTTTAATTCTTGTAATTTTATGCTTGTTGCAGCAATAATTACATTAGTTTTGCATATTATTGAGTGCTAGCCTTAACTTGTTCATATGTGGATGTAAATAGGCGAGGAACAATTTCTGCAGTCTGTTTATTCTATTGTGTAATAATTTTGATGAGTTAAGAGCTCCAGGTTTTATCTTATGCATGTCATGCCTTTTGATTTCAGAGTAATGCTTACATACTGATTGCTGTTCACATGCATAAGGCTTGATACTTATATGTATGTATGGATGCATGCATCCATTCATATATTTATTACGTTTCTTTGAGAAAATATATGTTTATATATATGTACTTATGTATGTGTCCTTGCGTATCTGCATGTATATGCATATAATTTCATGTAAACACCAGTATATACTTTCACTTTCTTTCTCCATAAATGCTATTTTGATATTTCTTGGTTTGGATCTATTTATGTAGGAATTTCGTAAACGTGTTGTAGAAGGATTCCAAGTCAGCCCAATTTGGCATCAAGGTTTTATACGTGATGATGGAAGGCATGGCTACATTTCATGATAGATTTTGGTTTTGTATCATAAAGTTTTGGTAGTGGATATAAATAGTTTTGCTATAACAATTCATTAAGTTACAAAAGTCTTACAAAAGGATTTCATTTATCATTTTGACCTTTTTTTCAGATACAATAAAGTTAAAAACTGTTCAGTTAACTCATGTTTAACATGTTGAAAAAAAAATCAAGATTAGTCATGTTGGATCTTTATATAAGTATATATTTATGGCTAAGAATCTCCATTTTATTGAACTCTGCAATTCCTATGTTTTGCTTGCTTCATACATATTTACACTTTTGTACTTCGTTATTGCATGGACACTTGGTGTACGTGCTGGTTCAGGTCTCCCAATTGTCCACGACTGCAGCCCCAGGAATTTCAGGAGAGGGATTATTCCCTTTACAATTTTCCAAATGGATGTTATTATGTATGTTCATCTTTAGACAAAATTGACTTCTTGCTACAAACTATACTCTAATATAGTGATTACTGCACTGACTTATCTTGCTATCAATTTGTTGGACTCTTAAGAGTTTATTTCGATTTTGCTTCTGCCAGAGAAGTGTAACATGAGAGGGAAGTAGACAACTTTGCATGTGGGGCTCAGTGGGGAATTGGCTGATAGGTCAACCTAACAGTATTCATTTGGTGAAACTTGATGAGCATTTGTTGGATGGATTGCAAATATGCACTAAAGAATCCACTGTAGGGGGCACTTGATTCATATATAAATTGCAGTGGGTCTTTTCCCTCTCATGTATTCTATGAATAGTATGCATGTGCAAGAATGCAATGTCCAGTTATGTCCTAGGTAGTTCTCAGCTTTCATGAAGAAGTCTACAAAGTTGCTCAGTAGACAGTACTAGATGTATAATGAATCTCAGTGTACCTCTTGTAGTTTTGAGGAACCTTGGTTATTGCCAACCTAAATAGCATTCCGTTAGGCTAGTTGGTAATTGTAGTAGTGGATGTGAGACCAATGTTGCCAACGAGGATAAACCAAACTATACTTTCCGCCATGTGAGACATTGCACATGGTCTCTTGGTGCTGCGGTGTGAGATGAAGTGCTACTTCTTGCTTGTTTTACGTCTGAGATAATCCTTTAGAAAGTTATGGAGTTTCTCAGTGAGTAGAAGCATTGATGGAATTGGAATTGATGAAATATGAAAGGCTGTGTTTGGAGGTTTTAAATTTCGAAGTCATGATTTTTTTCATGAATTTGAAATTTTTGAATTTTACAAGTTGGGTTTCTTTAGGAGGTCTTTGGTTGTTAAACAGAGAAAGTTCAGAAATGTAAAATTTTGAAGATAAGGAGAGAAGAATGTGAATTTGAAAAATTCTTCTCAAAGTGAAAATTTTCAATTTCATTATTTTCTTAGGACCTTTTCATCCCATACACCTTACAAAATCACGATTAATAATTTCAACATCGAAATATGATGATTCATTGATGCATCCAACTGCACCTTATGCTCCAGTTCACAGGTAGAACAAATGAAGATTGACCAAGCAACAACCTTGCATATATGCTTGAGGAGGGATTGGACAGGGCCTTCTAATAGTAGACGTGAAAATTGACGAACATAAATGCTCAGTATGTTGCACACAGTTATTTTTTGGTTGGATGTCGAATATGATATCCCCCTCTCTATTTTTTGGAGGGAGCGGGTGGTTTGCTGGAGAGGCCAAATAAAATCTATTGTGTTTACATATAATTGTTAGACGTAGACTCCTAGTTTGACGGCATCTATTTGAATGTTTTATTTTGCAAGGAAGTAGTTTGGCATCATTTCATTTAATAGAATATGATTATTTTATGTCAATATTATTTATATTTTGCAGCTTAGATCTTGTTGATATTAGTAATTTAGTGTCTTCCATTTGATAGGTCGAAGTATGTTCAAACTGTAAAAACAGCAAGTTGGGAATACAGCACTCGTCCAGTATATGGCTGGGGGGATGTTAAGTCCAAGCAAAAATCAACAGCAGGCTGGCTTGCAGCTTTTCCTGTATTTGAACCTCATTGGCAAGTATGCATGGCAGCGGGCTTGTCAACAGGTATTCTATAGTGGATGCAAGATAGATCATTTCGGCTGCTTACTGTACAATTTGCTTTGCATTTCGCATCTGCTCATGTATCCTTATATATCTAACAGGACACGTAATGCAAATATACATCATGTTTTTGTAATGTGTGCATGCCCATACCTGTGTTTCAGGGATGAGGAGCTTTTAATATTTAGCTTCATTTCCAAAAGACATCAGGTCTAAGACTAAATTTTAATGCTAACATTGTTAGCTGTTATTCTCTTCTTTTAAATTTCTTGTCATCATTGTCCTCGTGGTTACTTCTATAATTTCTAAATGATTTTATGCCTCTCCTCCTACTTCCCAAATAAATGCAATTTTGTTAGGACTTTGTTTGATGCTGACAGATTAAAAAACTATGACAAATATGGTATTGCCTATTTCTTTTAGCTTCTAAGGAAGCTTTTGATTTTCATAAGAGGTAGAATACCATGATGACAGAAGGATGTGAAGACAAACGACTTGGTGCTAGTGGAAGCTCAAAGTGGAAGAGAGGGATTGAATGATGATTTAGTCATGGTTGAAAATTATGAAGTATGTAAACCAATGTATTACAGTGACCATTGCACACTTTAAAACAAACTTCATGCCACATGGTGCTTCGCAAAATAATCATTTTTCTGAAAAAAAATAGTGTATCAGGTACTTTGAGTTTCTTAACCCTTCTTACTACTTTTAGCCTATTCTGATGTCAATCATCTTCACCAACCTTTGACCTGTCTTCAGTGTGCTGAGCACTTATAGAGTGTCTTGATGTCCTTAATGCACCGAAAGTTTTTTATTTTTGTCTGCTCCCCGGCGACATTATATTTATGCTTTGGTTGTCTTTGTACTGCTGAAATAGTGTCTCCAGAGTGTTTTGAAATTGAACTTGATCAATCCAATCCAAGGAGGCATGCAGTGAAATTTTACATTATGCATTTACCGACCATTACATAGCTTTTAGTCTCTTGTGTTTTGTACTTGAAACATGTGTTCCCTTTTCTCCATCAAATTCACCTTGTTCCAATTCAGAATTGCAAAAAGATGACTTTACTTTCATTTTTTGGGCAAAAACCTTAAAGGGTAACTTAAAATGCCGGAATTTGATATGTTGTTTTCCATGAAGTACCTCCTTGAAACTAAATCCATTTTGTTTCTTTTTCTCCAACCATCTTTGTTCAGATTCTGAAGAAAAGTTTGCTCTTTAAGTAGTATGGGAAGATCTTTTCAAGCAGTAATAGTATACTATATATGGTAGTGCTCATGGAGTTTATATTTTTAAAGAAATTTGATTTTAAAAAAATATGTATTCTGGCTCCATTGATAGCACTAATTTTTTGAATCTGAAGTATTTAAGATTTTCATGTCTTTATGATTCTGATGTGCATACCTTTTCTTGCTGTCTATGTGGCATGCAGGTTGGATAGAGTGGGATGGTGAACGGTTTGAATTTGAAAATGCTCCATCTTATTCAGAAAAGAATTGGGGTGGTGGTTTTCCAAGGAAATGGTTTTGGGTAATTCTCTCTCTCTCTCTCTCTCTCTCTCTCTCTCTCTCAAACAACTCACCATGTCAAGGAATTAGAATTATTCATTGCCCTAGAGGGTTTGGTGTTTGCCTTTACCCAGTTTTTGTGTTATATTTATTGTAATATATGCTCAGAGCATTCAAACATGAATAAATCTTGTTTTTTTTTGTATTTATATTTTATGTAATCCAGATCTTCAAATGAAAACATATAGTTGTAAACAAACTGTTTTAGACAACAGGGATATAGCCCTTGATAGGAACAAATAGTAAAGGTGGATTCAAAAATACAACCTCTCACCCCAAATAGATGGGAAAGGCTTGTACTTTGTGGCTATGCCAATTTTATTTTGCTGTTTAAGACTTACAAAAAATATTCACCAATAATTTGCATGAACTAAGTTTTCATTCTTTGGAAATAATATTCACAGATTGCTAGGAAGACATTAATTTGGGTGCTAAGTAACAAGGACAATATCATGGATTAAAAATTGCTGGTACCGGTGCCAGGATGCTGAAACTATCTGTACCTATATATACTGGCCATAGCTGTGTGTATTGATGGTATCATGCTGATGTTCTGGTTGCAACCAATGATTTTAATTATTTTTGAGCTGTCAATTTCTGTATGTATTCTTGATACCGTCATCGTTACTGGTACAGCACCATTCCAATGGTAATTAAAATGGTAAGGGGTTTGGTACTGGTGTTTAAAACCTTGCCACAAATTCTTTGCTAACCTTATATTTGAGGCTAGAAAATGCTAATGTATATCAAGTTTATTGATTTACATTCAACATAGAACCCACTCATTACGACTTAATGACATAATAGAGTTATAAGGCATAATCAATCAAGTTAACACACATCCATGGGATTGATGATGTTTTTTTTTTCATGTTTTAAAATAATGACTGATTTCTTGCAAACATTTGGTGGAAATTATACAGTGAATTAAATTCACTGATAAGCATATATGTTTGCACATGGAATCAAGTGCGATGGATTAAATAGAATTATGGAATTCATAGACATGTATCTACAGGTTTTTTCTTTTCTTTTCTTTCTTTTTTTTTGGTTGGGGGGGGGGGGGGAGCTGACATTCTATTATTCCTTTTAAAGATTTTAGGTCGTTATGTTTTATGACTCTCCTAACTGTGACCATCAGGTCCTATCCCAACTATTCAGGGTCCTTAAGATCTCATTTTTGTCTTTACTTTGATATATATCTTATATTCTATTAGCCCTTTATGGCTTTCCTACATGGAACTAATCTAGCATTTAGTCTTGTCTTTATCCTGTCATTCAACAATAGACAATACAAGGAAGGCAGAACCATCCCGAACTGCTTGATTCGGAGCGTATCGAGCCGTACCGGCGGTGGACCGGGATAGTTCCGGCAATAAAATTGAGAAACTAGCAAGCGGCAAGAGAGAAGAAAAGAGAGGAAAGAAGAGAGGAGGAGGAAGGGAGGGAGAGGGCAGCGATAAGCGGCGGCTGCCGGAATAGGGCCGAGGGAGGGGGAGAGAGAGCTTTCCAGTATTCCAGACCTTGACTATACACTTAACATACACTATTGTATATCTTGAATACTAACACAATTGGCCTAAACACTTTGTGAGCGACTGGTATTTGAGTTATTTCACTAGAAATATTTTATCACTAGTGACTGCAACGTTTGACATGTCCCTATAAATGGTGCTTACTTGCACCATTAATACTCACTTAACTTCATTGATGTCCACCAAATTACCTCTCATGGTACTTTTTGAATGCTTTCTCTAAATCGACAAAAGACAATGAGTTGGAGATGAATGGGGATAATAGCTAGTTCTTTACTTACTCCTCATTTGGGCATGCACAAAAACATGTTTTCATGAATGCAAAAGAGAGAATCCACTTCAGATAACCAAACCTCTGCTAGGCAGTGCATTGGATATATGAACCAAGTCAGGAGTGGAGTTACCTGAACACCCATCTGCCTCCTGGAAGTTTCATCTACATGGCACTTATAAAATGATATAGAAAGCCACGATCTAAGTGATCATGACTGTGAGAGAGTACAAGTCTTTGGATTGCTTTCTTCTATGCTAGAAAGGATTGTATGCCATCAAAAAGAAAACTACTTCAGACATTAGAGCTTTACTGTAATCACTAAGCTTCGATAACGTACCAAGAACTCAGGTCATGAAGGCTAACGAAGGTCCCCAGAACATAGGGATACCAAAAGACATCCTTTGGTCCGCTTGATCATGTTAGAAGAGGATAGCCGCTGATCACTAAATTATGGTTAGAAGAATAGGAAAGAAATAAGTTATTTGTTTACTCCAAAATGTTGACTGTGTTGTAACAAAACAACGAACAGATGCTTAGAATTAAGGATGTTTTCCAGATTGAAACATGTACAGGTCATCCAGAAATGTTAGTATATATCTAAGGTTTTTCAGGGGAATGGTCCTATAGTAGTAACATGACCCATGAGATAATTACCAATGAGTTATATTGGTTTCTATTTTCTAATGTATCAGTAAACTCACATTTTACCTGTTCTTTTTCTATTTAACGTAATGGTCACTTCCATTACCTGTGGCTAATAGTAATTATGATTATTCACTGATTGATGAGGTGGTATTTTTGAATGCTGTTTAAATATCCAATGTCATCCTTATTTTATGTGGCTGAATGACCCCTTGGCCTTTTGCAGGTTCAGTGTAATGTTTTTGAAGGTGCATCAGGGGCAGTTGCTTTAACTGCAGCAGGTGGCATGAGGAAGCTATCTGGATTAGCTGATAACTTTGAAAATGTTGCCTTGGTATGTTACTTTAAGGTTCTGTATGAGACACATTCTTGTATGCAGTTTGTTGGCATTTTATTATTTTTTTTCTTACCAAGTTATAAGCCCTTAGGCTTATATAAATATTTAGGCCTATGGAAGTTGGGCATGCAATAATGCAAAGAATCATATTACAATAAATTGGGATTTCAGAATTTATTGATGTTTTGAGGTTGAAAACATGGTGAGGTATAAAAGATCAATGAGAAAATTTATTATCTGGTTCTTGTTGATTATCCAATCTCAGACTCAGAAGAAGATTTATATCAGGTGTTTTCATAGATAGAATAAAATAAAAAGGTTACTTTACAAGAATTTGCATTTAAATGATAAAAAAATGAAACAAGATTTCTCTGAGAATCCTCAAAGTTAGCAGCTCAAATGGTAGTTTTTCTTGGATACATGAACTGTCCACAATAAGAATACAACAAGAGGACAAGTGACAGGTGAAATGTAAAAATTCATTTTGACACTGCAAGTATTTGTCTTGGGAAAAAATCATCTTACATTGATATTTTCCCAAATTTAGAATGACTGTTTTGTGGTGTCACTTATTAGTATTTTATTGTCCATTATGAATTATTAGTATCATACTATTGCCTTGTGTTTCTCTTTTATTATGAAGACTTTAATTTTATTACTTGGATTCCAGCAGGTATCATGCCAGGTTAAGAGTAAATTCCATCATTTTAGTTAAAAATAAGGCACAATACCACATAATGGAGTCTCGCAAGCAGGTTGTCATGCCTTGGGACTGAAGTTATTTAAATCTCAAGTGTGATTATCACAAATGATTATGTATGAGTGCAAAATTAACATTAAAATTTCACCAACTATATGATCAAACATAGCATGATTAATGGTGCATTACAAACTGTAAAATTTAGATAACATGCATTTTTTAAAGTTATAATGCATAAATCGTAGATAACATGCATTTATAAAACTATAATGCTATACCTTCAAAAATTCAGAAAAGAATACATAATTTGACTAAGTACTATTTTGTTAGTGTGTTAGTGTTGCTTCAACAACTAGATTTGACATGCAATTTAAAACACCAATTTCTTTTCCATTTGAAAAGTTCACTGTCTATTGCTAGTCATTTTTACAAGGTTTGTGATAGTTGGAGTGAGCTACATAATGAAATATTTTTTTTTTACCATGTTCAACAGAGTAAACTTCCTAAAAACGAAACGCATCATAAAATATAGATTATTACAATGCTGAAATTGTTATTGGAAAGTCAGAGTAAAGGTCTAATGGAAAAATCATAAAATGAGATATTGAAGTCAAAATTTCTAAGGAAAATTGAGATATTGTGAGATGATCGGGACATAAATTCAAAGAAGGGTTCAGAAAATTCATATAAAATTGCATTGTTAAAAAGGCTCATGAGGCTATATGTATCCTCCTTGCTATAAATGAAGAGACAAAATTCTTGCCAGTAACTAAAGGGCTATTTAGAGTTTTGTAAGTAGAGTCGCATGCAACTCAAGTTGCAAATGCAAGCTAACTCACTTGTTTGGATGCATGCAACTCAAGTTGCTCACTAGGCTGCAACTCAGGACTATCTTGTTGTAAGTAGACTTATAGTCAAAATGGCTGTAGGATGAGTTGCAGCCACTCGAGTAGGTATTTTAATTAAAAAAAAAATTTCTCTCCATCCCCTCCTTCCCTTTCCCTCTCCTTCCCTGCCCTGCTTTCGAGTCCCACTTTTGTTGCTACCCTCGATGCTTCCATAAGCCCTCGCCTCCTCCGAGAGGCCCACAACTTCCTCCTTCGCCTTGAACTTCACTACAACAGGCCTCCCCTCCCCCTTCTTCTCTTCCCCTCTTCTCTCTCGCCAAACTCGTGTTCTAAATAAGGTTCGCCATCTTGGTATTGAAACCCATACCGGTACCATCCTATTACAATATCGGTACGTTCGGTACGGTATCCGGTTTGGCATATCGAGTGTCGGTATGTTTCTTGTGCCATGTACTGGTTCGGTATCAATATAATATGATACGGTTGGTACGTGTCGGTACTGGTCGGTACGATAAACCTTGGCCCTAAATGCCGCCCCCTCTACCCCTCTCTTTTATCTTTTTTTTTTTTGCCTTAAAGTTTGCACCGCTGCCTGCTCCCTCCTCATGGGCCCCTAGTCCATGCCTAGGCCCTTGCCATCCACAACTTTGGCATCAACCTCTTCATCTAGAAAACCTTAAGATGAGGCCGCATATATCCTTGAGGTCACATAGGTCCTCAAAACTACATATACTCATAGGTCATGCATGAAAGGGAACATATATTCTCATGAATGACTTAGATGAGGTAACTTATTCTTGAAGTCTGCAAAAATGACCCGGCAAGAGGCTTATTTGTGTTCCATCAATATTTCAAATAAGGCCGAAAGCACCACCTGTATGTTCGGGTGCAATCACGTGATCAAGCTTGGTTTAAATTTAGTGTCGAGTTAGAGCTATGGGATCAAGTTTGATTTCGAGTTTAATTTTGAACTGAGCCAGACATGAGTTCTATTAATTAGCAATTCTAAATCGAGTTGAGAACAATTCAAGATTGAATCAAGCTCAAGCTTGAATGCAAACGGGAACCGCCCGGACACGCGTCCCGGTCGCACGGGATGCGCGTCCCGGTCGCACGGGTCGCGCGTCCCGGGAGGGCCGACGGAGGAAGCCGGCGCACGGCCGCCGCGCGGACGGCCGGCGGCGGCGCCCATGCGCCGGGGCCTCGGCGGGCGCGGGCCGGCTCCCTCGGGGACGAACGGTGCCGGGCACGCCCGCCGCGAGGCGACGGACTTGTGCGGAGTGGAGCGGAAGTCCCGCCGCGGCAGCAGCAGCCCCCCCTCCCTACCACCCCGGCGGGGCATCCGCCCAAGGCCCACCCCAAGCGTTCCAAAGTACCGAGGAGCGTTGCAAACGGGAACGGCCCGGACACGCGTCCCGGTCTCACGGGATGCGCGTCCCGGTCGCACGGGTCGCGCATCCCGGGAGGGCCGACGGAGGAAGCCGGCGCACGGCCGCCGCGCGGACGGCCGGCGGGGGCGCCCATGCGCCGGGGCCTCGGCGGGCGCGTGCCGGCTCCCTCGGGGATGAACGGTGCCGGGCGCGCCGGCCGCGAGGCGACGGACTTGTGCGGAGTGGAGCGGAAGTCCCGCCGCGGCAGCAGCCGCCCCCCCTCCCTACCACCCCGGCGGGGCATCCGCCCAAAGCCCACCCCAAGCGTTCCAAAGTACCGAGGAGCGTTGCAAACAGGAACGGCCCGGACACGCGTCCCGGTCGCACGGGATGCGCGTCCCGGTCGCACGGGTCGCGCGTCCCGGGAGGACAGACCGAGCAAGCCGAGGTGTCCGCCGCGAGGGCCGTACGGCGCCGGCGCCCGCGCCCCGTGGCACGGCCTAGAGCGTGCCCCCCTGCCACCCCATCGGGGCATCGGCGCAAGGCCCACCGCGGGGTAGATAACCGAAGGCAACGAGGGACGGTGGATGCACATATCCGAGCAGTGGCGATAGGGCCGGAGGGAGCACCGACAGGGCCGTGAGATTTTAAAGTACCGAGGGAATTTGCAAACCGGGCCCGCCCCTCCCCCCGTCCATCGCACGCCGATCGGGGGTCCGGCGCCCCGCGGGGGGCTGCCGGCATGCGCTCCCGGTGCAGGCATCGACGAGCCGCCCGCGACCTCCACTCGGGTCCGAGCCCCCAAGCGCGGATGCCGAAACGCGCCGGCCGCGGCAGCCCCACCCCTGCCACCCCATCGGGGCATCGGCGCAAGGCCCACCCTGGGGTAGATAACCGAAGGCAACGAGGGACGGTGGATGCACATATCCGAGCAATAGCGATAGGGCCGGAGCGAAGACCGAGGGGGTCGGGGGGTTTTAATGTTCCGAGGAAAGTTGGAAACGGGGCCCGCCCGGACGCCCGTCCCTCGCACGCCGATCGGGGGTCCCGCACCCCGCGGGGGGCTGCCGGCATGCGCCCCTAGTACAAGCATCGACGAGTCGCCCGCGACCTCCACTCGGATCCGGCGGCGCACGCGCGGATGGCGAAACGCGGCGGCCGCGGCTGCAGCCCCCCTACCACCCCGTTGGCGCGTCGGCGCAAAGCCCACCCCGGGGAGGATAACCGAAGGCAACGAGGGACGATGCATGCACATATCCGAGCAAATACCGAGAGGGTCGGGGGGAAGACCGAGAGGCAAGGGGTGTTTAGAGTACCGAGGGAAGTTGCGAAAGGGGCCCGCCCGGACGCTCGCCGCTCGCACGCGGATCGGGGGTCCGGCGTTGCGCGCCGCGGCCAGCGCGATCCGGCGGGGCGCACGGAGGGCGCCGCCCATCGCCGGAGCTTGCTCGGTCATCTCTGCCGCACGGACACGTAAGCGCCGCCGCGCAAGGTTCGGCCGGCGGGGCGGACGGTTCGCCGCCGCAGGCCTTTCCCGCAGCCGGAACGTGGGCCCGGCGTTGCGCGCCGGCGGGCCGCGCAATCCGCCGGGGCGCACGGCGGGCGCCGCCCGTCGCCGGGGCTTCGCTCGGTCATCTCGGCCGCACGGACACGTGCGCGCAGCCGCGGAAGCTTCGGCCGGCGGGGCGGACGGTTCGCCGACGCAGGCCTCTCCCGCGGCCGGAACGCGGGACCGGCGTTGCGCGCCGGCGGAAGGCGCGATCCGGCAGGGCGCACGGCGGGCGCCGCCCGGGCTTCGCTCGGTCATCTCGGCCGCACGGACACGTGCGCGCCGCCCATCGCCGGGGCTTCGCTCGGTCATCTCGGCCGCGCCGCCACGTGCGCGCCGCCGCGGAAGGCTTGGCCGGCCGGGCGGACGGTTCGCCGCCGCAGGCCTTTCCCGCAGCATGCGCCCCTTCGCCCGAACGACCGCGGGACTCCGGTACGGCCTAGCCGTCGGCCGCCCGGCTGCAAGCCGTCGGGGCCGCTCGATCCGCGTCGCGTGCCGGCCGCCGCTCGGGCCAGCCGGCCGGCTGCCGCACGTAACCTCTGACCTCATCAGCGGTCGATCCGCACCGCGCTGGTCTTCGGTGCGGACCCGTCGGGGCCGTGCGGCGCCGGCCGTCGCATCCGGTTCCGCAGGCGCCGCCCGGTTGCCTCCCGCCCTCGTGCGCTCGCGCCGGCCGGGCGACGCGGTGCCCGCGGGACTCGGGCATGGTTGAGCCGTCGGCCGCCCGGCGGCATGCCGCCGCCGCTCCGCGCCGCGTGCCGGCTGCGCTCCTCCCTGCGCCCGTCCGCGGGCGGGCCCGCCGCCGCTCGCGCCAGCCGGGCGACGCGGTGCCCGCGGGACTCGGGCACGGTTGAGCCGTCGGCCGCCCGGCGGCATGCCGCCGCCGCTCCGCGCCGCGTGCCGGCTGCGCTCCTCCCCGCGCCCGTCCGTGGGCGGGCCCGCCGCCGCTCGGCCTAGCCCCCCGGCTGCCGCACGTAACCTGCGACCTCGTCGGCGCTGGATGCGCGTCGTGACAGTTTTCGGTGGGGCGCCGCGGAGGCGCCGGGGGCCCATGCGACGGGCCAGGGGGCGAACGGAGGGCTCGGTCAGCCCTAACAGGGGACCGGCGACAAAGGAGCGGTCGCGCAAAACTTCGTAAGGGACCCAGACGACGGGCCGACCGATCCGAAGCGCCGCGCACGGACGCCGCATGGGCCGGCCGGAGGCTGCGACCGCACGCCGCACCAGAGGAAGAGCGTGCCGGCTCCGTCGGGGACCAACTGCGTGCGGCACGTCCGAGCGAGACGACGGGCCGACTTGGTTCAGTGCAAATTAATAATTAGCTGATTCAAAGAATAAATAAATACAGTGACTAGAAGCTTAATATAATGTATAAATATATAAATATATTCGAGCTTTATTGAGCCAAGAGTGATCGACCTAGGTTACTTTTTGGCTTGGCTTGAAATTGATTTTGAGCTTGTTTTGCTTCATCCTAATTTGTATAACTCCGAATCGAGCATGATTCAAGCTCTTTCTAAGCCAATCTTGCACGGCTTAGTTTGCTTGACATGCCTACCTGGATGAGATCAACCTATATATCCCCATCGATAGTTAAAATGAGGTCAACTATAACACATAGCCAAAGGTCCAGAAATATTTTATGAGAACAATATTATTTTTCAAAATTTAGGGCAAATTCGCAAGCGCTATAAGGAACATTTATTAGAAAGCTCCAATTAAAATAAACAAATTTAGGAGAGGTTCTGATAAGATCTGAGTTTTAAGTCAGAACACGTGTACAGTTTGAAATATTAATTCAAGAAGAATTTCCAAATAAAAATTAATGCATAAATTCAAACTCATATAGTTTCACATATCCAAGGAATAATAAGTGAAGACCTTTGCAATTAATCATAACTTTTAAAATGCAGCACAACCATGGAACTGAAGTCAACAATTGGCAGAATTTCAGAAGAAACCTTTCACCACGGGAATGAACCTGAAGTTTAGACCTTTAGAACAGCATATAAGCTAGAAGTTGGCTACATATTCGAAAATACGTAATAAGTACTAAATATATCTCACACTGAAGATGGGGTTAGAATTTTTAAAAACATCATCGGTTTGAAAGTGACTGCAAGGCTCTAAAACACAGAGCAAATCTTTAATTCAAATAAACAGAAAAATTACAGTGCCATGCCAATGGGAAATCAAATCTTAAATTCAAAGACATGGAAAAGTTACTTGCAGTGCTATGCTGACGAAGTTCACAGAATTCTTGTTTGAACCTCCTCGCCTCCCTCCCTCCCTCCCTTCATTGCTCGATCTCTTTCTAGCCTATCACTTTTTTCTTTCCTTGGTTCACCATCTTTCTGTGCTATTTATAGGCCTGCTGGTTGGGTTGCTTATGTGGTCGGTCACCTGCAAGGATAGTTAAAGGTTTTTGGGACGCTGAGTTCCCTGCTGACTTGATTGCATGGCCACTGCTGGTCATAGAATGTAAGTTAATGGAGGAGTTCCCTCCTTTCTCAATCTCAAAAAATAAAAACAGGCTCCACTTTCTTAATGTATTCCTATATCTCAATGTAGATCTGGATGGGCTTCCATTAACATTTTATGACCAAATTGCATCTTTAGAGTTACATTTTCGATGGCTTAATTTGGAACTTTATGATGGTTGTTCATGCTTGATTTTAGACATCATCAGTTGACATGATCTGTATTGCTTTTGCCCTTATTTGTCACAGAAAACTATACCAGAACTAGAAGTAGAATAATTTTAAAAAGCTAATTCATATATTCAGACATTACAGTTTACAGCTAGTACATTAACTTGGTCGGTTCACTTGATCATTCTTAAGGGGAACAATTTTTGGTCACATGTTCTAATCATTTTTCATGCCAAGCATCCAGTGGAACATGATTTTTATTTATTTTGCGATAGAAAAGACACTGCATAGGTTCTTTTGAGTCATGGTCAAAAATCAATCAGACTGCATCTCAACTTCATATTTTTTAGGAGTGTCAGGTTATTATTGTGTTTGCTAGTATGCTGCTAATATATTCTGCTCCTCTATTCTTTCCTCTATTCCAGTTTCTATTTTCAGTTTTTTTATAAACGAGGTTTCATCACAAGGCATTATAGCATCCAACACTTTAAATATCCTTGATCATTGACATAGATTGGAGTTCACTGTGAGGGGATTTTCTATGAATTTGTGCCCTGGACCGGGACTGTGAGCTGGGAGATTGCTACATGGGGTTACTGGCATATGTCTGCAGAAAATGACAAACATATGGTAAGTTAGCTTTCCCGAGCCTTGAAAATGAAGATCTGATCTTAGATTTTTAGCAGTTGCTGATAGAAAATAAATACATGCATCACCATATACCTTTTTTATTTATAGGGACTTAGCATAATGCTTATTTTGGCTGTTCTGAGGAGACAATTTTTTTGATCTGTCAATTGATTCTTTGGGTTGGTTATTTAGCAGTTAAACCATCCTCTTATGGGGCATTATACAGAATCACTGCTTCTGTATACAGTTTGGGTTGGCTTTCTTTGCTTATCTACCATACATGTCTTGGTTTTGGACAATTCTCAAGTTCCTACTTCCTAGTATTCTTGTGGAAAATATGTTTGTGAATTGGCCCTTGATAAGGTCCATGACGTGCTCTGCTACATATTTTATCTCAACTGTAGAAAGCTGACTTCACTCAGAACCTAGTATTCTGAAAACCCAGCTTAGTGGCCCTGAATTTTTTTGGACACTTCTCATAAGCTGGTAATTTTCTGCCCTTGTTCTTATAAAGGATGCTGTTCTAATGATGTGATCAATGTTTATCGTAAATTTTTTGGAGCAGGTTGAATTAGAGGCCACTACAAGAGAACCTGGTACTCCCTTGCGGGCTCCAACAATGGAAGCCGGGCTTGTAACAGCCTGCAAAGATACTTGTTTGGGTGATCTCAGGCTGCAATTATGGGAAAGAAGATATGATGGCAGTAAGGGCAAGGTATGTATCTGCTTCCCCACCGCTAAGATGGTTCTTGTTAGTTGAAAACTAAAGGACTGTCCTGTAATTTGAGTTGCATGGAAGGCCAGATAGATACTATGGTGATTGCAGTGGTACATGGCCAATTTACTACAGTTCTACAAGCCTTCCTCCTACATTTGAATTTAAGTTTATTGATTTGTTTCACTTGTTTGCAGATGATTCTCGATGTAACTAGCAACATGGCAGCATTAGAAGTAGGAGGTGGACCCTGGTTTTCGGAGTGGAAAGGCACATCCTCCTCATCAGAGCTTGTTAGCCGTGCTCTTCGAGTCCCTGTTGATGTTGAAAGCTTAGTTCCTCTCCCATTTTTAAGGCCTCCTGGTCTCTAGGGATTTGGCAATATTCCTTGAAATTTTACTTACATCAGTCATCATTCAGAAAATGCCTCCAGTGACAGTTTTGAGAATTTTTCACACACAAATTTTGCTGCCTCATATCCTCCTCTTTTCTGAAAAAAGAAAAAGGAAAAGAAGAAAAAAGAAGAAAAAAAGAGAATTTGTTGTATAGCAGTGGTATGTTCAAACTTAATTATTCCATTTTGAGCTCTTGATTACAGATTCAGCGGCCTGAGAAAAATCAGGCTCCATGGAATGGTTTAGAATGTGGAAAAGGTATATTCCCCAAAAAACTAGAAAGAATCTGAATAACCAAACAAAAGGGGAACTTCTCTTTGTTTATATTGAACAGCAGAAGCAACCAAGATAATAAGAACTGCTAGTAACTAACCAGGTGCAGTCTGTTAATAGTTGATAATTTTAGGTTGTTGTACAAATTTTGAAAGAATTAACGGAAAACCACTGTTTAGTCCTTGGTTCGGCAGTTGTTCAAGAATGATTCTGTTCGTGTTTCATTTACATCATAATCTTCACGCTTATGAGTCAGATGGGTCCTTGTAAAATGCTTATTAGTCTTTATTTTGTTTTGTACATAGGCTAGGGCCTAGAAGATAAGGCAGACTAAAGAGGGCCAGAAAGACCAATAAAACACACTCATGAGTAGTCCATGAACATTGCAATAAAGCTTGAATTGTACAGATTTTTAATTTGAAGGGAGAAGGTTCCGTTTTGGAAGTCCAGGAGACGAGAAAGTTGCAGTTTGTGATGAAAGGATAGAGCATGGTAATTTCTTTTCGGTTGCTTTCCTTTTTCTTTTTCTTTTTTTTTTTGCTGAAACAAGCGTATCATATAATGCAGGTACGAATACATCCAGTAGAATCGGCATACAAAAGGTTTCGAAATATGTCAGGCATCTCATCCTCTCCAACTCATAGGGCGCCTCTTGAGTGGCGCGCTACAAATGCCGCCGCCCAGTCCGCGGCCCCATTAGCCTCACGATATACATGCACAACTTGAAATGTGACAGCCTCTCTCACCATCAACTAAATATCACGGAGAAAGGGGTGAACTTCTCTATCATCTTATGGGCCCATTCGGACCCATCTAATCACCGTGGCCGAATCCCCCTTCAAGAGGATGGAAGTCGCCTGCAGCACATGTTGCGCATAACGCAAACCCATCCAAGCTGCCCGTAACTCTACGCCTGGAATCGAGGTGTGGAAGAGCTGACACCCCTCTGCTACCACCACACTCGAAGTCAGGCCTCTGATGACAAAATCGGCCCCTCCCCTCCTACCATCATCCAGGACAGAGCCGTCAAAATTGATCTTGAGGAAATTCGGGGGTGGGGGCTCCCAGGTGAAAAAAATCGTGTGAGGAGTTGCCGAAGTAATGTGGGGTCTCCAGATGTCCCGAGCTGTTAAAGGTCGATGATCTAAACCTGCATGGATAGTCTCTGCTGCTTGTGCCCGAGCGCGCTCCATCACGAATCGTGGGGATGGACTGCGCTCGCTAAATACCCTAGCGTTCCTGGCCATCCATATCTGATAAACTATGCAGGACACCACAATAGCCACCTGGCGCAACTGGGGGGCAGCAAACTAGTGCCAAACTACCTTAAGAAATCGGTCCCTCTGGCTCCAAGTATCCTCCGGGATCGCAGATATTCTCCATGTCTCCCTCGCCTATACACACTGAAATAGTGCACGGTCAACCGACTCGTCTACCTTACAATCCAGGCATAGTGGAGGGATGGCCACTCCACGCCTGCTCAACACGGAGCTCGTCGGCAAACACTCCCAAGCCACCTTCCAGAGGAATAGTGCAACCCTCTGGTGTAGCTCAACCCTCCATACCCAGCCACAATCCAAACCCAGCTCTGACTCCCGCTGAAGAACCCAAGAAACGTCGTCAGTCCTGAGTCTGGCTCTGCAAGTGGTGCTCCAAACCCTAACATCTGGACCTGCTGAACCCGGGACGGCAAGGGCCAGTACTCGCTCTGCTAGATGCTCCCTAAATAACTGCCTCAATCTGTCATCATCCCACACTACCTCCCCCGGCCTCAAGAGGTCGCACACCCATAGCCCCGCAGCCCCCTCATCATTGATCATCATCGGCCACGTGCTCAAAGGAAGTGCATCTACCCATGGGTCCTCCATCACGTCAATGCTCCGTCCGTTGCCAATCAACCATCTGGAGTGCTCCAAGGCCATGGGCAGGTGCCTCCGAATCGCCTGCCACATAAAGGAAACCCTCCGTCTGCCCACTACCGGTCCGACTAAGCCTGCCCGGCCATTTCTAGCTATTATGACCCGACTCCAGAATCCCTGCAGCTCCAGAATTACCTGCACCGCTCGCCGCGCTAGTAGTGCCTCGCGCCTCGCTCAGTGGCAGATAGACTCTCTACCAGGCCATGAGATGTACCCCATGGCCCCCTCCAAGGGAGCCCCACAAGAAGCTCTGCATGAGCCGCTCAATCGCCACCAGCACCATCCTCGGCACAACAATATGGGCTATAAGATAAATGGGTATCGAACAGAGGACTGACCTGACCAGCGTCAATTTGCCCATCATAGACAATGATGATGCCCTCTATCCCTCAAGTCTGCTCCGCACCCTTGCACCAATGCGAAACACTCTGCCACCCGCAGCCTTCTCCCTGTGAGTGGAACCCCAAGATAATCCAGCACCCCCTCCTGCTCCTGCATCCCCAAGATCGCCCTGATCTCACGCCACACCCTCCGCTCCGTGCTCGGACTAAAAAATATGGACGACTTATGGAGATTAACTCGCTGCCCGGAAGCCGCACAATACTCTAACAACACCCTCTGAAGGGCCCTTGCGTCCCTCGCCCTAGCAAGCAACAAGCAATCATCTGCAAAAAGTAAGTGAGAAATAGGGGGGCACTAGGGGCTGGGCTGTAGATCGCCAACTTCCGGTCCTCGCAGGCTACATGCAGAGCACGAGAAAGTACATCAGAACAAATGATAAATAAATACAGGGACAGAAGACATCCCTAACGAAGCCCCATAGTAGCACGAAAAAAAAGACAAGGGCGTGCCGTTGACCAAGATGGAGAAACTTGGCCCCTGCACACAGCCTAGAACCCAATCAATCTAGACCTGATGGAAGCTAAAACTCTCCAGAGCCCGCCTGAGGAAATCCCACCGAATCCGGTCATAAGCCTACTCCATGTCCAGTTTCACTGCCATCAAACATCACCTCCTCGGAGCTCGCTGTAAATCTCTCATCATCTCCTGGGCCAGCAGGATGTTATCTGATATACTCCTCCCTCCCACAAAAACTCCCTGCTCCTGGCTAATAATACTAGGCAACAAATCCTTCATTCTCCCCACCATGAGCCTCGCCACTACCTTATACAAGGTAGTGCATAAACTAATAGGCCTGTAGTGGCTCGGCTCCGAAGCATCCTGACGCTTCGGTATCAATGTAATGTAGGTAGCCTTCCAGTCATTCGTCATCACAACCCGACTGAAGAATAGTTGAACTGCCTCCACAACTGCCCTCCCAATAATACTCCAATACCTCTGAAAGAAGAAGGGGGAAATCCATCCGGTTCAGGGGCCTTATCCTCAGCTAGGGCCCATACCGCCTCCTGCACCTCTCTGTCCAACACTGGCCTAATCAACGCTGCATTATCTGCCTCCTCCACTTTGACTACCGGGCTAGGGAGCTGATCGGTGACGTAAGGCCCCCCATCCTCCGTCCACCTAGAACTGAAGAAGTCAAACAACACCTGTCTCACTACAGAATCCTCCTCCACCCGCTGGTCCACCCCAACTCTCAGTGATCGAATCATATTCCTTTGCTTTCTGATAACTGTCGATCGGTGGAAGAACCTAGTGTTCCGGTCGCCCTCCTGGACCCACTGAATTCTCAATTTTTGTCTCCAAAATATCTCCTGCTGGCGCAACAGGGAGTGGTGGGAAGCCAAATAGCGTTGTAGATCCACCATATCATGAGTGGTGGTTGCTTTCTTTCTTCATGAGTGTTTGCAACCTAAAATTTACTTCATTAAAGGTGTTTAATTATCCTTACAGCTTGGCGCCGGCCTAAGCACTCAGCTGCCACCCGAGTCTATTTGAGGTGAAAGGGGTGGTGCGCTCTGGAGTTGCTGGGAATGCAAACCCTGACCTTCAGATTGGAATGTGATTATTCCTGAGTACCGGTCTCATACAGGGCTTTGGAACTGGCAGCCAAAGTTCCTTTCCCAATAAAATCCTAAGAAACAAGGAGAAGAAGAAGAAGAAGAAGAAGAAACCTTTGTAGTTTCTTCTCTCTTTAACTCGACCTGTGCAGCTTCGAATCATCAAGGTTGAGGGGTTTTTGAAGTATGGATGTTTAGTTTGCAAATACCTAAAGAAGTGTTCCGTGTATAATTCATTGGATGTGGATCAGATCTAATGACCCAATTGTGTATTGCAGGAGAGATTTTGGTTCAAACCTTGCAGAGGAAGCAACTTTATTCTTAAATGCAAAGGCTAAAGAAAAGGAACAGTGCCTCAATGGATCAAAATTCTTTTCTTAAGAAATCTCAGAGATCAAATTTCAGCGCGTCAAATTAGTATTATGCAAGGCCATTCGTTGTTGGAAATGTGCACGTGGTTCTCTAAGAATCTAATTTCTTGCTTCGCTGGCCGGGCTGTCCATAAGTGTTAGCTGGAAAATGTCGTCATTTGAATTGTCCGTTCGAGAGCGGTTGGTATGGTGTGAACACGCCGAGCACAGCCAAAGTCTCCCATCGTCGCGTGTTCCTCGAGACAATTGCAAATCGAGCAATGCTGTCCTGGAACGTTCAAATCCTCGCAAAGATTTGATGTCGGCAGGGGCAAAAAATGTGAAACTTAAGATAATGATGATAGTATCTCTTGTATGGACATCTCCTTTTAGGTCCCCATGATACGTCTCCATCCTTCATCATCTCATTTCTTATGTTGGTACTAAACAAACAGGTTTACACCCGTCCGGAAGAGATTTTTGGGTAACCACGGTAGCATTCATCTGGTGCAGTTGAACCTAAATGGAGTCGGAGGAATCTAGGATTCCAGACTGCAAGAGCGCTGGATCAAGTAAGCTAGACTCAAGTTGTGCGACCACCATGACCTGAACTTTTGAGCATCTCTTTATTTTTTTTGTTTTTTTTTCCACAAATTATACTAGTTCGAAATATGAAAAATTTATTTCTATAAAAAAGCTTTTTTTTTTTTTTGAAATCTCCAATCAAATAGAATATATATCTTTTTTATTTTTTTGCTGATCATATATTTCTCCCTCCTCTTTCCAAACTAAACAAGTCTATGTTGTGCAAGGAAATTGATCTCGTTTACCAATGAAAGTCAAATCAGATTCAGAGCTACGGAAAATTCCTGGGCAGTATCCCCACATGCCATGACCAATAATAATCTCATACGTAGCTTGAAATCTAAGGGTGATGGGAGTATCTTACACCCTTCACTTTTCTCAAAAAAATAAAAAACAAAAAAATAACATCATATGCATCTTAACAAGGAAACGTGCCACTTTCATACAAAACAATCATATTATAAGGTAAATGGAAATAAAAAAGGTCCGGCTTTTCAGATTTTTGTCTACCAGAAAAAAAATAAAAGGAATCTAGCTTGATCATTCCAACAAAGCAGTTCCTTCCATAAATCGTAAATATATCGCAAGAAGGCTTATCAAGGATTCAACAGTCCACAAATTCCAATCCCACACGGAATTCTCGTTCCGATCTCATTTAAAACAAGAACTTACCTCGGCTCGCACACAAAGCAAGCTCTCCCTCTCATAGGCTTTTGATCCTCTCTGTGTCTTGAAGAGAAGGAAGAAGATATCATGGGAGTTATGAGGCAGCTTGCTGTCCTTCTGACTGTTGTGGTCGTGATAACAACATTCACAACCAGATCAGAGGGTGCTTTGCCGACGAACATCTTGGAAAAAGTTCTGATGGTAAACAAGAAGGGCCCTTTTTTGGGCCTTGTGGTGCCAAATTCCTTTGAGATGAGCCCTCTCCTACAGTCTTCCAAATTTGTCCGGAGCAAGAGGCTGCCATGCTTGGATTTTGGAGGTAAGGATGTCATTATATATCCCTTCTAATGATAAGGGTGTCTCTTTGGTGCATGATATCTCTCCCTTTTTTCTTTTTTTGGGATTCCATTTTTATGATGTAATAATCATCGGCTTGGGAGCACCGAAATTGAATTATAATGAAGTTGGTAAGCGTCCTGATCGGTTTACTAGCCTTTATGGTGTAATTTTTAAATTCTCTCTTGTTCGAGAGAAAAGACTTTCTTTGTGCGTTTTTTTTCTGTATTACTGTATTAGTTAATATGTATTAACAGGAAATATAGCATCCCTGTTCTGTTCTCTTCTGCTTCTTTTGGAGTCCTTTAAGCTGTAGTTCTAAAGACAGTCTCATAAATATTTTTCCCCAGACCTCTGCATATGGTTCTACACTATCTCTGACTCACTTTGGAGTCAATAAACATATCGTTTTAATAAATAAATTGACCATGTATATATGGCTTTTTTGTTATGATTTGAAGGGAGGAGGTTCCGATTTGGAAGGGTAGAGAAGGAGAAGGTGATTATTGTAATGACGGGATTGAGCATGGTATGTGGCTCATCGGTATCTCTCGTTCTCTCTAATTATGCATGCATTGCTCAAAGAAGAGAATAGTATTCTGACTTGGAGTCGTTGTTTGAAATTATGGCTGCAGCTTAATGCCGGCATAAGCACTCAGCTGCTGCTGACTCTATTTGATGTGAAGGGAGTGGTGCACTTCGGTGTCGCCGGAAATGCTAATCCTGACCTCCAGATCGGAGACGTAACTATTCCCAAGTATTGGGCTCACACCGGCATCTGGAATTGGCAGGTGCATGGTATTTCCACTGAATAAAAACATGGAACAAAATGAAATGTTCTAATCAAGAAAAGAGCAAAAAGGAAGAAGAAGGTTGGATTAAAACTGAAGTAATATATGTTACAAAACAAATGGATCATTTTGGTGAATAGAAGAGCCTGGCTTCTTCTTTTTTTTTTCTCTCCTTTTGGGGCTGTTTGAAATTCTCGCAGAATTAGGTTGGATTTCCTATAGGAATCTAATCTATTAACCTGCTCTCTGCCCTTTTTTTTTGCTAAAAGGTTATTCTAGTCTTGGTCTGAATCCCATTTAGGCGTGTTGCACTGTAGGGATAAAAAAAAGAAAAAAAAAAGACCTATGAAGGTCTCTCTTCTGTTTTTTTTCCCCCTCCTACAAGATTTGGGTTGATATAGATCTTACCTAAATAAACTATCTAGTCCATGATGCTGTGGGAAATCCAGCTCAATCCTTTTGGATTTTCCAAATTAGCCTTTACTAGGTAGAGCCCGACCATTCACTTTTATTTGTTTGGAGTTCTAATGATGGCATTGCATCTAGACTTTGCTTCCTAAATTGCAAACCAAATCTAGAAATGATATTAAGATCTTCTGGTATAACTTTAGAATTGCTCCTTTGTGATGGAATATAAATTTGTTGTTATGGCAGCTGTTATTAGGTTTGAAATTTCAAATTAATGTGCATGAGTTTCTTATTTGAAACTTAATATCAAATAGTCATCACCTGCATAAAGGATGTATGATTGAGATTATTCAAATAATTTCCTACCTGCTATTGTGAAATGGCAACCTAGCCCCTTGTGCCTCAGATAGGACTCATGCCCCAAATTTGTAATGACCTTGCTAGCTATTTTCCTGCTTTACATGTATATAGCATGCTCTCACCTCAGAGGTCAAATGCGATTTGATTTATTGAATATTATTAGGGATGCTAAGCACAAGCACCGCAGAAAATATTCATTTGGCTCATTTTGTTGACTTCTAACATCGAAGAAGCAACATATAAAATGCACTCTATCCGCTCTTTCTTTCTTTTCTTTCCCTTTTCTTTTTTGTTGAGAATTATGGTAGGATTGCCACCATCTATATTCTCTACAACACGTGGAATGATGGACCCAAGTTGTGTCACCCTATAAAATATAATCCCATTTTTGGTTTTTTTTTTTTGTGCAATACCCTTACAAATATGGCTTAGTACATATTTACCCTCCAAAAAATTACTATATATTTGCATGCCTCAAATCATTTTGTTTTGCATGGATGCCCCTCTCATTGGATTTAACTTTATTACCCTTTACATTGATGCCCTAGAAAATTTAATAGTGATAATAGCTATCTTTTTGTATAATTTTTTCAGCGGTATTAATGCAAAGGATAATAAATTCAATTCATATTTAAATAATTATTTTCAACACCGCTAGCCAAAAATCTAGTGGGAGGTATATTCATGCAAAAACAAGGTAAAGTATATATCAAAATATTGATTTTCGAAGGGTAAATATGCATTGGGCTATTTTCACAAAGGTGTATATGCAAAAACAACCCAATTTATTCTCATATTGTTCTTTGATAGCATAGTGTTGCTTTTCTACTGCAAGAATATCAAGCATTTTCTTTCATCAAAAAATATCAAGCATTCAATCGTTATAATACCAACTAGGGTTGAGTTAGACTCAAATGTCAAATTGAACTTAAATCACATACCAATCAGGTTTATTCATGCCACAGATTCGAAAATGGATCGAAGCGCGCAAAATGGTTGCCTAGAAATACAGCATCAAACACTGATCCTTGAATAAATGATTTTTTATCCATGATCTCATTTCTCTATGAAACTATGAGATTCTTTCAGAGGTGCATCCATTTATGAGTCTCTGACATTCTATGTTACCAAAACAGATCATATCAAATATTTCACATTTTCTATGATAATAGGCAAGCAACCTCTTGAGTCTCTAACTTCCGAATCCGAATGCCCAAAAGACCTACTGGTCGGCCACTGCTGCCTATGATCTAGTGTGCAAGGTGCTCGTGGATCGGCAACCGACCAGAACGGAAAAAATCCTTAGTGGTTCTACAGATGTATTCTTTTATTAGTGGTCATATTTGTTGGTAGAAGGACGCCGGGAACCTATCTGGTCAGGGGCTTTGTTCGGGTTGGATTTCTAACTCTAGGCATGAAGTCGGACTAAATAAAGCCTGCTTTGAAATTAAGTTCTGATATTGTTGGCAGATAGAAATCAGGTCTGACATGCATCCAAGTGTTGGTTTAATTTGCCTGATATGGTTGTGTTAGGATCTAAAATGCTAGTTTTCCTGCTTGATTAGTGGCAAAAAAATATATGAAGTTCACTGAATTTGTTTCTGCAACTTTCTTTCAACTTCATAATGTTGATGTTCTTTTTATTTGATTAGGTTTTATATGCAGCTGTGATTTTTCTTTCAGTTCATCTTCTTATTTTTTTTTTCAAATTTAAAGATATTAATTTTTGTATTACTTCCTCGATCAGAGGTTTGGAGATGGGCCTAATGCTGAGCTATCCTTCGAATCCAGTGGTGACTATACAAGGACAATTGGACATCTGAACTTTTCAGATTTCGACATAAATAAAAATGATAAAAATTTTGGGAATTCTTTGAACAGTGTGTGGTACCAGCCAGAGGAGGTCTTTCCAGTAAGTGGAGTGCCTGAAGTTAGAGAGCGTGCCTTTTGGGTTTCTGTTGACCATCATTACTTTGCACTCTCAGAGAAATTAGAGGTAATATTTATGGTTTGATGCTAGATTATAGAAGATCTGACCTTTCAGTCTTTTATTTGCATATATTTCATAAAACAAGCACTCCACCTTCTCTGCATAGAAGTTTCATGATTAATTGTTATGAAAACAATAATATGTTTAACCTCTTAGAAAGAACAAATAGCAAGAGATGATGATTGTGTACCTATATTTATGAATTAATTAGATCTCCTTTTCATTATTCCATCTTAAAGTAATATTACGTAAACTTGCACAATTTTTTTTGTCTGATTTTGAAGTGCTGAGGCTTTTTGATGCATTAAAAAAAATACAATGATAAGAATGAAATTTAATTTTTGAATATCTCTAAGTTTTCGTCTTGGATACAGCTTCTTTGATTCATGTTTAAGGTTCCAAGTCATGCACAGCTTCATGGTTTATTAGCAACAAAGCCTCCTTACCATATGCAGCAGAAATGTGTCATGATGAATATTTTTAGAATCTTGGAGATCTAGAAATTGTGCATGAACATAGTAACGTATCCAGGAGGAGTCAGTTTTCATATTAACTATATCAAAACTTTCTTTATGCATATACTTGTTTACTTCTATAACGGAAAAATAAATTAAAAAAAACATTTCCAAGGAACTACTGAATTTTTTTTTCCTAGAATCTAATACTTATTAAGTTCTAATATTACTCTCCTTTTTGGAACGCCTATGTTAGGGCATGAAGCTCACAAGGTGCATAAACTCCACAACTTGCCTAAAAAGGATCCCTGTTGTGAAAAGAGTCGAAGGGGGTTGCAGTGCTAATGTCTTTGTTGATAATGCAGAGTATAGCCAGTTTCTGAGATCCAAATTTAATGTGTCTCCTATTGACATGGAGAGTGCCGCAGTTGCACTCATTTGTCTCCAACAACAAGTTCCTTTCATAGCTGTTAGAGCTCTCTCTGATTTGGCCGGTGGCGGCTCTTCCAAGTCCAATGAAGCCTCTGTTTTCGGTTCCTTGGCTGCACAAAATGCTGTTGATGCTGTCACACAATTCATATCCCTGCTGGCCTAAAGTTGTATTTCAAGATATATATTACAATTGGTAGAATTGATCCAGTGAATTTTCATGATATGCTCATAAGCTGATGAATGGCTTAGCTTCTTTAGCTTGCCCTGTTGAAATAAAACTAGTTAATTTTATTAACAGTTTTCTTCCATAAAAATAATGAAGTGCAGCATGCATTAAGAAAGAACTAAGTTCCGATCCCGTTGTGTAAGTAGCATGTCGAGAAATTTTTGATGTATGATAGCAAGAACTGAATTCATCTCATTTTACTAGAAACTAATTAATTGCAAGGAAAATCTATGGGTGTTTAGATGTGCACAAAGTCCTCATAAAATGTCTCTGTTATTATCCCTCAAAGACCATCTGCTTGGATCCTATTTTTGCGTAATGTGGTTATGCAACATGAGGCATTTTGAGTCAAATTTATCTATTGCTATATCAAGTAGTCTAGCCAATTGTAATATTACATGGACCAGAGTATTAGTCAATGGATAGAGAATAAAAATTCAGAATGAATATCTGCTCAGAAAAACTCAGAGAATGAATAAAATATATTTCAGGATGCTTGGATTAGTTTGAAAAAAATATTAGGAAGAACAAATATAGGACTTCAAAATTCGAAAGGATCAATAATTTCATGCAAGGGGGATAAGATTTCAAAATCAAAAAAATGAAATAGATTAAAGAATAGAATGGACTAAATGCCCATGTAAAGGCTTTTATGTATTAGCATTGTACCTGTCCAAAAATAACTTCAAGCTTAAGCGTATTTGGTTGGATCAAGATTGGGTACCATTACCAATCCCATTTCAACATTTAGGTATATCTATAGGTTTAGTCCAGCCATCTAAACTAAGTCCAACACATGGTTTTTCCTTAGATTAAGATTATTTTGATCTTTTCTTCTTTATCATCAACATTTTCCTTTTTTTCCCGCCGAGCGTAACTTGGCAGGTGAATAAGGCCACTGGATAAACCATATAATGACCCTGTAGCAATTGACGATTTTTTAAAATTGATATTCGGATTACCATCTATATTTTTCTCTTGTATATGAGCCATATATAGGTATTCTCAAACTTTAAGTCATTTTTCAGAATTTGTGAGGGTTGAAACTTGAAATCTCTCCCAACAACTAAGGTCCAATTAATGCAGCAATCGACAGCATTCTGCCATTATCAACATTCTCATCTACTTTGTTGATGTGTTTGCATTATGTCTGCACATGTTTCCATTTATGAACTTCGAATGACCTAATCCAAATCAATGAGAATTCAAACCTAAATCTTCTCCTCAAGGTAAGCGCCAAAAGGAGAGTAGTGCTAAATGTGAAACTTAAAATTTCATTAGTATGATGGTTGATATTTTTCGCGCCATTTTGTGCTAAGCTATTTTTGCCAACTTCTCTCTCTCTCTCTCTCTCTCTCTCTCTCTCTCTCTCTCTCTCTCTATATATATATATATATATATAAACGCACTACATCGACACATATTTTTGATCTCAAACTTCAAATAATCTATCCTAATCCTTGAGAATTCAAACCTTGAACCTCTCTCTAGTGCACTTGCTGAAAAAAGTAGTACCAACTACAAAATTTAAAATCTTATTAGTATAACACTTAACAACTTTCGTACCATTTTATATTACTATGAAAATTCAAACCTCAAACTCTGGCGCCAAGAAAAATTATACCAACAACCAAATTTAAAATCATATTAGTATGACAGTTAACAATTTTCGTGCCATTTCATATTAAACACCGATTATGAAGATTTTTTCATGCAATTGCACTATGTCCACATCTTGCTACTAGAAACTTCAACCTACTAACCTCTTTCGAAGATGAGAAGGCAGATAACTGCGAGACCGGTGTCTTCTACTTTTATAATAAGCTTTCTAATTATAGTAAATATTAAATTTTTGCCAAACAAAACAATATATACTTTTGTTTTCTACATTTTTGGCCAATATTTTGAAATATTAGCCCGTTGTATGCAAATATCGGTGCCGATATGGTACATATAGATTTCTGAAGCCTTTAATCCCAAATAAAACCGCTATTCCGATTATATTTCGTACCGGACGGCTGCCGTAGTAGCCGAGATATCGACCGTTTAAATACCTTGCTGTCCCTGCCACCAAATAATTTGCCTTCACTCTTCCCTATTCCTCTTGCCATTTGCTTCCCTTTTTCCCTCAGCCGTGTTAGAAACCCTAGCCATTCCTTCTTGCTCGTCCCCGGGAGATTCGAAGAAAGGGGCGTCGAGGAACGAATTGAGAGCCCCAGGTATGGTGGTCGTCTTCTGATCCATATTTGATTCCTTTTCCCTGTGTTCTTCGATTTGTAGAGCGATTAGCTGTTGGTTTTTCCGTTAGGGTTCAAGATTCTCGGTCCTTCTGATGCTTTCTTTTCTGTCTCTTGATCGAATAGATCTTCCTTTCCCTCCGTCTATTTGGTAGTAGACGCTTTTCCACCGAAATTTCTTCCGGGTTCTGTGGATTTCTGTGATCTTTTTTCTTCGTAAAGCGACTTCTATGCAACTAGACCTAGCAGCAGTGCCCCACTTGACGTCAATCGCCTCTTTGAGGAAGTCTAGGGGGAATGCCTGTTACTTGTAAAATCTCGTCAGGAGATATAAGCTTTTCAAAATTTATTTATTTATTTAACACAGATGCATGGGAGATGTAAAAATAAAGAATGATTGCAGAAACAACACTGCTGGCAACAAATGTACAATATCATCAGCTAGTAGTACATGAATATTTATAAAAAAAGTCATGAATAAATTGTAAAACTTGTATATATTTGATGAATAATTGATTAAGTTTGAATTGATCGACTATTCATGAAATATGCAAGACTGAGTATAAAAGCAATAATAATTCAAGAAATTTTCAATAATCAAGAGAATATTTTTCTGATGCTTACCATTATCATATGCATGGAGGTTGGAGTCTGAGCAAATACTGATTTGATAGCGTTAAAAATATCGAGTTATCAAAAAAATATTATTGTTATTGAAAAATAGGAAATATTTTATGCCACCATGTATGACAATCATAATGCATAGACTGGACGGTTGATCGGCCTGTCCCGGATCTCATCCAACAACTTATGCCCCCAGTTTATGTCAGCCACATCTAGGGACCATAATAAGTGATGGCAAAAATCATTTCATGAAAATGTCATTCATGTTCTAAGTCATTTCAAGATGATATTATCAATTAAGAGTGGTAATTGATTGCTCGGTCAGTGAAATACTATCGCATTGATTTTTTTTTTTTCACGGTAGAAGGTTGTTGACATGATAGTTGCAAGACTATTTATTGTTGATCTCATGACAACTAGACCTTCAAGTGCCTTTTTGTGATTTGTTTTTTGCTACAAATTTTTTGTTTGCAGTAAAATTATTAGTAAATATAATCTGCCAACCTTGGATTGCCTGTGACTCCAAAACAAAACTCTTGGACCCTGAACCACTATTAGTAAAACAAACCATCTAATGAGCCTGTAGCAATTGATGATTTTTCAAAATTCATATTGGGATTACCTTCTATATTTTTCTCTTGTATATGAGCCATATCTAGGTATTCTCAAACTTCAAGTCATTTTTCAGAATTTGTGAGGGTTGAAACTTAAAATCTCTCCCCACAAGTAAGGTCCAATTAATGCAGCAATCAACAACATTCTGCCATTATCAACATTCTCATCTACCTTTTTGATGTATTTACATTATGTCTACACGTGTTTCCATTTATGAACTGCAAATGACCTAATCCAAATCAATGAGAATTCAAACCTAAAGTCTCTCCTCAAGGTAAGCACCAAAAGGAGAGTAGTGCCAAATGTGAAACTTAAACTTCCGTTAGCATGATGGTTGATATTTTTCGCGCCATTTTGTGCTAAACCATTTTTGTCTACTTCTATATACACACACACACACACACACACACACACACTACATCTACACATATTTCTGGTCTTATACTTCAAATAACCTATCCTAATCCTTGAGAATTTAAACCTTGAACCTCCCTCTGGTGTACTTGGCGAAAAAAGTAGTACCAACCACCAAATTTAAAATCTTGTTAGTATAACACTTAACAGCTTCCGTACCATTTTATATTACTATGAAAATTCGAACCTCGAACTCTGGCGCCAAGAAAAATTGTACCAACAACCAAATTTAAAGTCCTATTAATATGACAGGTAACAATTTTCGCGCCATTTCACATTAAACACTGAAGATTTTTTCATGCATTTGCACTATGGCCACATCTTGCTATCAGAAACTTCAACTTACTAACCTCTTTTGAAGATGAGATGGATGATGACTGTGAGACCATGATTAGTGTCTTCTACTTTTATAATAAGCTTTGTAGTTATAGTAAATATTAAATTTTTGCCAAAAAAATAACATGTACTTTCTTTTTTACATTTTTGGCCAATATTTTGAAATATTAGTCCATTGTATGCAAATATCGGTGCCGATATGGTACATATAGATTTCTGAAGCCTTTAATCCCAAATAAAACCGTTATTCCGATTATATTTCGTACCGGACGGCCACCGGAGTAGCCGACATATCGACCGTTTGAATACTTCATTTTCCCTGCCACCAAATAATTTGTCTTTGCTCTTCCCAATTCCTCTTTCCATTTCCTGCCCTTTTTCCCTCAGCCGTGTTAGAAACCCTAGCTATTCCTTCTTGTTCCTCCTCGGGAGATTCGAAGAAAGGGGCATCGGAGAACGAATCGAGAGCCCCAGGTATGGCGGCCGTCTTCTGATCCACAATAGATTTGTTTTCCCTGTGTTCTTCGATTTGTAGAGCAAGTAGCTGTCGGTTTTTCCATTAGGGTTCAAGATTCTCGGTACTTCTGATGCTTTCTTTTTTGTCCTTTGATCAAATAGATCTTCCTTTCCCTCTGTCTATTTGTTAGCAGATGCTTCTTTCGACCGAAATTCCTTCCGGGTTCTGTGGATTTCTGTGATCCTTTTCTTTATAAAGTGACTTCTAGGCAACTGCAGTTAAATAGAAGACCTAGCAGCAGTGCCACACTTGACGTCAATCCCCTCTTTGAGGAAGTCTAGGGGTAATGCCTGTTACTTGTAAAATCTCATCAGGAGATATGCTCAAAATTCTTCCTTTCTTAGGGTGAATCCAACGAGAGTGGATTCTTTTCTTTCAAAGCTAATCATTTCTGCTATAACAGAATTGTGTCATCTGATTCTTCTTTACTATTATTTTTTTTTTTACGTGTTTACTATCTTATAATTTTCAGTATTAGTATCTATAATGTAAATTTTAGTTTGTTTGAGAGAATTCTCAATCTTGCAATCAGGTGCTCTGTGATGCCATTTTGGAAGATTTCTTGCAGGTGAAGAGAGGGCTTGCCTCGACTTGTTTCTTGTTGTAAGTTTTGGTTGGGTTTCTAATAGAAGGGTTATCTTGGCATACTTTTCTATGTATTGAATTGTTATAAACACTTGCAGATTGTTTGGAAAGATCGTTGATCATGGCAGACTTGGAGAACCTGCTGTTGGAGGCAGCAGGAAGAACGGGCGCATCCGGGAGGAAGAACAGCCACTCTCGTCCTCAGTCAAGATGGCGAAGGGAAGGCTCGTTTTCTGATGGAAGTGATTCCAAGGACGACGATTCTGATAGCCCTAGGTATAATAAAAGAAAATCGGCAGGCTCTCAGGTCCCTCTTAAGAAGAGGCTCGACCCTCTTGAGAAAGACAAGAGGAGTGGCTGGGGGGATGATGATGATGATGACAGGCACAGCAGTGATGAGTCTGACAGCGCTCCATCGGTTGGCAGTGATCTTTACAGGGATGAGGCAGATAAGGAGGAACTGGGGAAGATGTCTGAGTTGGACCGGGAGTTGATACTAGCAGAGCGGAGCACGAAGATAGATGATTACAAATTGAAGAAAATGGCGAGAGCATCATCGAAGATTGATAAGTCCCGAAAAGAGAGCCCTCCCCCTCTGCCATACCGCAGCCGCTCATCAGTCCGCACTGGTAGGACAGCTGCCAAAAGTGCCTTGAATGAGCTGAGGGCCAAACGGATGAGACAGCAAGATCCAGAGGGTTATCGTAGCAGATTCAAGGATGCAGCTGGAGAGGGAGGAGGTGCTGGTGCTGGTAATCAGGATTCATCTCCTTCCAAACATAGGTTAGCAGCCAGTCCTCCTAGTGACTTGAGCAATGAACGTGAAAATGGAGGCAGAACGGATAGTGAGGATGAGAGGTTCCCAGGGAACAACAAAATTGAGGATGATTTATTAGATGATTCGCCATCTAGATTGGATCCACTGAAGTTTGAGGATATCAAAGATATAACGATTCGGAGGTCAAAGCTGACTAAGTGGTTCAGAGAACCTTTCTTTGAAGAGCTCATTGTTGGGTGCTTTGTAAGAGTCCAGGTTGGGTCTCGATCTGGTGCCAGATATAAGTTGTGCTTAGTTCGAAATGTTGATGCAAGCGACTCTAGCAGACAGTACAGGCTGGAGCATTATACAACTTGTAAGTTGCTGCACTTGACATGGGGTAATATGTCAGAGAGGTACGAGATGGCTTACATTTCAGACTCTCCAGCTCTTGAGAAGGAGTTTAAGGAATGGCAACATGAGGTTGAGAAGAGTGGTGGTCAGATGCCAACTCGTCAGGATGTGCATGATAAGAAGGAGGCTATTCAGAAGATCAACAGCTTCGTCTATTCAGCAGCCACTGTGAAGCAGATGCTGCAAGAGAAGAAGTCGGCCTTGGCAAGGCCAGTCAATGTAGCAGCTGAGAAGGATCGGTTGAGGAAGGAGATGGAGGTGGCGGAGTGTCGGCGGGATGAGGCAGAAGTGGAAAGGATTCGGGCAAGGCTGAAGGAGTTAGAGGAAATGTCGAGGCAAGCAGAACAGAAGGATTTAAAAGCTGTAAGATTGGCTGAGATGAATAGGAAGAACCGGGCCGAGAACTTTAAGAATGCCTCGGAGTTGAAGGCAGTCAACACAAGATTAAAGGCTGGGGAGACAGGTTATGATCCTTTTTCTAGGAGATGGACTAGGTCAAGGAATTATTATGTGTCAAAGCCTGGGGGAGATGGGAATGCAGTAGCTGCAAATGGGGATAATGGGAGAGCAACAATGGGTGATGGAGATGCAGTTGCAGTGGGGCTGCTGAATGGGGTCGAAGCTGGTGTTGCAGCCACTGCTGCAGCTCAGGAGGCGGCAGCAGGTGCAGGGAAGTTGGTAGACACGAGTGCACCAGTTGATCATGGGACGGAATCAAACACACTGCATGATTTTGAGTTGCCAATCTCTTTGGCTGCTCTACAGAAGTTCGGGGGCCCTCAAGCTGGGCATTTTAATTTTATGTCAAGGAAGCAGAAGATAGAAGCAACGACTGGATGCAAAGTTCCAGACAATGATGGGCGGCGGCATGCTTTGGCTTTGACAGTTAGTGACTACAAGAGACGGAGGGGTCTGCTTTGAATTACTGCTTCAGATGGGTTTCAGTCTATCATGTCTGATTGGAACTTCTTTGGTTCCATTTTGGTGTCATGATTAGCTCTCTTTCTCTCACGCCCACATCTTTCCTTCTGCTTCCCCTTGCTGACTTTCAAAAATTGACTATTGGAGTTTATGTTGCTTTCATGAAAGATATTAGTTACTTTATAATTTTTTTTTTGAAATTAGGATTTATGTTCCGATTATGTTGAACAACACCTCTTGGACAGTGTTTCTTGTTTAATTCATCATCATAGTTGGATCCCTGATTTTAGATGTGCGAGTATCCTTGCCAGCCACTGAAACCCATCCAAAGTCCAAACTCGATAGCAATTAATTTGTGCATGAACTTGTCTTTAGTTTTCAGGGTTGAGTTGTCTTACACTGGTAATCATGTTCGCCGGTCATGATTGGCGATCGAGGGCTTCATCCTTTGACAATTATTTTCAACCAGCTGGCTTCGATGATCTTCCTGTCGGTTGACTCATCGTTGAAGAAATATGTTTAAAACTTCAGCAGGTATATCTTCTGTCATACATATGTGAAACAATCGTACCTGGTCTTTTCATAATGTACATGTAAATAGTCCTGTTTGCTTGATATCATGCTATTTTCAAGTATTTAAGACACTCAGCTATGATCTTCATGCACAAAGTTATTAAACCTTGACTCTGTATGTTGTTGATTCTTTATTAGTCTAAATTTCTTTTTGCATAACTCAGTTATAATTAGTTGGGAGGGAAGCTATGCACAATCCACATTGTTGGGAGCACATCTCTGGGATTACTAATTTGTTTGGGATGCATGGCCGGAGTCGCAGGTCCATTTTCATTAAACAAGGATTGTAGAAAATTTCTTTCTTGCATGATGTTCGATGATGCACCACTTCTTCAAAATTCACCCACCATCAGTAGGAGGTTCATGATTCAAATGAGGCACAACAGAGCGTAATCTTCTTTGCATATCCTTCGATCTTTGCCTTTGTCTACGGTTATGGACGACCAGGGAGGACTTGTAACGAGCCATTTGGCTCAACCAATTGCCAATCTCGCAGGTCCTCAGACCAGTGTCCTAATTGTACATGAACTCTTCTCGAATTAGGGATATGATCCGGTCAATTGGGATTTATACAGTGGAGGGCAGCATCTTGCATGAGCATGCGACGCTGGCATGCTTTTATTTGAACCTTGTTGCATAAAGGATTTTCTCCAATATGGAATGCAGGTCAACTATGCGTATCTAAGAAAAGTATAAATAATACTCTATGAAGGTAGGCCGCAGCTTGGGATTCCCAAGATATATTTTATCAGGGGTGATGGGTTGAGAGAGCCCGAATGACATAATCGGAGAAATGAATTGATGGTTAAAACGTGAAACCAATGAATTAGTATGGGAAATAGAGAGATGCTGATTCAGCGTGCTGTGTTTTAATAATTTATTATGTTCTTCCTTATTCTCTCATAGTGTTACAGGTGACACGTGAAGATTAGGAGAACGGGAAAAATTAGCAAGTTCACTAAGAACTAAGATGATAAAAAATGATCATGCTTGAGGGTGATTCGACTACGGTGATCGGCTAGATTCAGGAGGCACCAGTGGCGTAGGTAAGTGCCTCCTCTTGCTTCGTTCAGGCCATGGTTAGTAGCGATGTGGTCTTTCAGACCAAGCATATTTATAGAAAGGCTAACGGAGCTGCGGAGGATTAGGAGGTGTTGTATGTGGTCGATTATTTTGGATGGCTCTTTGGGTTGGGGAGAGGGAGTTGCTTAGAGTGCTCCGAGGCTTACTGTTTTTTGACTTTTCTGAATGTATTCATACTATAATTATATGAATTATATATATATATATATATTAAAATTTATTTATTTATTTAATGCAGATATATGGAAGATGTAAAAATAAAGAATGATAGCAGAAATAACGCTGCCGGCAACGAATCTACAGTATCATGGGCCAGTAGTACGTGAATATTTATAAAAAAGGTGATGAATAAATTGTAAAACTTGTATATATTTTATGAATGACTGATTAAGTTTGAATTGATTGACTATTCATGAAATATGCAAGACTAAGTATAAAATCAATAATAATTCAAGAAATTTTCAATAATGTAGAGAATATTTTTTTGATGCTTACCATGATCATATGCATGGAGGCTGGAGTCTGAGAAAGTAAGGCAAGCAAATACTGATTTGATAGTGTTATCAAAAAAATATTATTGTTATTGTAAAATAGGAAATAGTTTACGCCACCATATATGATGATCATAAAGCATAGATGGACGGTTGATTGGCCCGTGCTGGATCTCATCCAACAACTTCTGTGTATTGCACCCTTTCCCAGCCGGAATTGGAGTAGAGGCGATATTATGGCCCCAGTTTATGTCAGCCACATCATAATAAGTGATGGCAAAAATCAATTCGTGAAAATGCCATTCATGTTCTAAGTCATTTCAAGATGATATTATCAATTAACAGTGGTAATTGATTGCTCGGCCGGTGAAATACTATCGCATTGATTTTTTTTTTTTTATTCACGGTAGAAGGTTGTTGACATGATGGTTGCAAGACTATTTATTGTTGATCTCATGACAACTAGATCCTCCAAGTGCCTTTTTGTGACTTGATTTTGGATACAATTTTTTGTTTGTAGTAAAATTATTAGTAAATATAATCTGCAAACCTTGGATTGCCTGCGACTCCAAAACAAAACTCTTGGACCCTGAACCACTATCAGTAAAACAAATTTCCCCCCCTTTTTTGATAACTGGTAAGTATATCCTTACAAACCCCTAATAGAAGAGGAATTCTGAGCACAACCACCCTACAATTTACCAATTTTGATATAATGAAGAAAAAAAAAAGAAGAAGAGAAAAAGGCAAAACAAAACCTAAGATCATATAAATGCTCTTGCTCCTTCATGCCAGCATCAAACTCTCCAATTCTTGCTCCTTCAGATAATTACCATTCTCCATATTTGACATTACCGTCACCATAATCATATGGTAGAACAAGGCATGGTCGGGGAGGCAAGTTTGCTGTGGGAATGAAGAGAGATGCACCATATAGCCGTGCACATCAGCAAACACTGAGATATATTATTGTAGGTTCTATTGATCGTGTATTTATTTTAGTGATTGGTCTATATAAATATACTTAGATGAGTGATGGTGTTCATGGTGCATATAATATAAGATATAATTTGCCTACTATTCATAAAAATATATTTTTTTAATTAGAATTCTATTTTTTTAAAAAAATTTAAACTAATATTAATAAGAAAAGTATGAATAACATAATATCATAAATATATTTCTAAAATATAAAACATTTTTATTTTTAATTTTATGAAAAAACTTTCGCCATCCGTGTATATAAAATGTGCCACGTGCGAACTCTAGTTATTATTGAAGGGGTAAAGATAAAGGAGAGAGCTTGGCGAAGGGAAGGGGGCTGGGAAGTGAGAGCAGGACCGACTCGCAGCCATGGCGGCAGCCAAGGGGAGCGAAACAGCGATGCTTGTCATCGATATGCAGGCACGAGATATAATCTTCCACTTTTGCCCCCGTGCTTGTGATTATCTACCATGGGACTCGTCGCCGGTTTTCGGAGAGTTCCCTTCCGCTCAGAATTTGGGATTCCTTTGGCCTTCCAGATTAATTTATTTATATCCTCCTTTTTATGAAAAAAAATCAATTTATTTGTAGTTAACATCATCTTCTCGTTCGTTTTTGGCTAATTTCCAGAACGATTTTATATTGCCGGAGTTGGAAAGTCCGGTGATGGTGGCCGGCGGCGAAGCTATCGTCTCATCCGTCATCAAGGCCGTTTCGGTGGCCCGAGAGCGTGGCATGTTCGTGATTTGGGTCAGTTGCAGGTCCCTTTTTATTGTTCCTTCTCATTTCTTCCCAAATGATACCTGCCTTTGGTATTGTAATCGTCGATTCTTCACCAGCGACCACGAAATCTTTTCGGAGAAATTTACGTGGATTGTTTTAGACAACACCCTCTTTTTCTCTAATTCATCGAAAAAAATACTAATTTATAGGAATTATCCCCTCTTCGACTTCGAGAATGCCAGATATACTTGGCAAAATATTAACCAGCTTTTTTCTTTTATTACACAGTGCAAAATAATCAAGGGATGATGATTGAATTCTCATAATTTAAATGCCCATAATGTTGATATTGACAACAATTGAATGGATTATTTGCAACTCTCCCAAGGGATTTTATAGAATTTATGATGCCGGTTTCTGGACTTTTTTTGCATTAGTTTGTGTATTTTTGCAGTCGGTTAAATTTGAAAGATTGTAGGTGGTTCGAGAACATGATCTCTTGGGTAGAGATGTTGAGCTCTTCCGCAGGCACTTGTATTCCAATGGTGAAGGTCCTACCATGAAGGGTGCCAAAGGTGCAGCACTGGTTGATGGACTTGCAATCAAGGAAGGAGAATATAAGTTGGTGAAGACTCGCTTCAGCGCGTTCTTCGCGACACACCTTCATTCACTTCTCCAGAGCTCTGGAATCAAGAGCTTAGTTGTTGTCGGTAAGCACTAATCTACTGTGGATTGTATGGCTTGTCTGTTTATTAGAGAGGAACTTTTGCTTCATAAGCTGCAAATTTATAAGTCATACAGAAAAGATATAAGACTTTGATGCAGCAGTTCTTCATTTTGCTATATTAATTCATGCCCGGCAATAGCGTTGAGATCGGAATGCTGCTTATGGTCGCACTATTTATTTCTATTTGTTTACTTCAGAAATACAGTGGGAATGCCACCTTCAAGGTGCAAACTCTGGATCGGAATGTTTAGTTTTTCCATTTTCATGCTCTTCAACAACTCAGTGCTCATGCTTTAATCTTCGATTCCTCATTCGCCCCAGTTATATTTGATCCCATCAAAACAGATGTGTTTTCAGGGAATTTGACTCATCGACCTTTTCTTTGTTTAGGAGTCCAAACACCAAACTGTATCAGACAAACTGTGTTTGATGCAGTAGCATTGGATTACCAAACCGTTACTGTCATTGTTGATGCAACAGCTGCAGCTACACCTGAAATTCATTCTGGTGAGCGGGTTTATGATTTTTATTCTCGTACTTCTTTCCTACTTGCTTGTTTAAAATGGTAGTTGTATTCATATTGGCGACTGGAAGCTTGCCACTAACAGCTTGTTGCTTTCACATCTAATTGAGACATGAGAACCATAAGCTTGGCTTCATGAGCTAATAGATGCATGATACTGCTGGAAAATAGATGCACGGAAAGAAAGATAAAATACCAAAATGACAGAGAATTTGAACCTAACAGATTTATCAAAATATTAGCTGGAAAACTTAATATTTTTTTACTGGATATTGCCTCCTGATCTCTTGCCATGTTGCATGACTGCTACTAGTGGTTCTTGATTCAATTCATTTTTGAGGTAATATATTGGTGTTTCTGCACATGTAGTTTCCTTTTACCGGAATTGTGATCTCTATTTTTCTTGTTCTCCACTCCAGTCTTTCCATGAATTTGAAGTTCTTCAATATGACTACCATGCAAAGAATTTGAGGAATTGAATGAGGAATACCTATTACTGCAGTCGGTCTGGGTCTGGCCTACGAAATTTGATGATAAGCCCCTTTGGAAGCTTACAGAAGGTCTCTCCCTATATCAATTTCTAAACAGTGGTGCGGGTCCTCTGTCCTTTTTATCATGCATTGCGAAGACTTCAGGATCTGATGAACTTGATTTTTTATGTGGTTGGCGGTTAAGAATTGCCTTCATATTGCTGAGGTCCTAAGTAAATAGGGATGGACAGTATCCTCTTCTTGTTCACTGTGTGGTGCTGCAACAAAACAGGATATTACCTCTTCCTGCATTGTTCTTTCAGTAAGAGCTAGGGTTTGTTATTAAGGTATGTGTTCGGGCAGCAAAGAACACCCACCGAACCTGTTATCTCTTTGGACTATATGGCAGTTGAGACAAGTGAAGAAGCAGCTGAAAGAAGGCTGGGATCACTTAGTGTTAGCTGAGATTATGGCAAGAATGCAATGCCTGGATTTTGTTGAACCAGGTCTTGACAAAGGCTCTTCATGATTCCAGAGAATTGGGTAGACTGTGCCCTGCCAAGTCAGCGGCCTTTCACTCTAGGGTGACAGAAAAGATCTCCTCTCTCTTCTCTCAATCCTAGTTGGCTTGGATTGTATTCCCTTCTCCTTCTTGCTGCTGCTGCTGTTTTTTTTTTCCCTTCTGTTTGGCTTTTTGTCTTTTTTCCCCTCCCCCCTTCTTTTTATATATTACATTTTTCTGTTATTTAATGTAGGAGCATATTAGACACTTCTCCCGTATTTTGTGAAAAAAGGTTCTTCAATGTTGAGGCAGTTGATCATAGGTTATCGGTAAGAAGTGAAACTGACGTGGAACCCCATGATTGTCTGTGGAGAACTTTAATAGGGATGTTGTGAAAGTCAACTTTATTACTAATTTGTCTCGTTTGATTGATGCTGCCACTAATATTACATATAGATATGCTTTATTCTGATGCTTTGCCACATGTAGTTCATCAGAAAACACTAATTTTAAATTTATTTTCTTGAACCAGCCAACATTAGAGACATGAAAAATATAGGAGTGTTAACACCAACCTTGCAGGAGTGGTGCAGCTTTGATGCTTGATTAGGTAATTGCGGTTGTCAGAGCAGTGGTTCATGGGGTCAGTATCTGGATTACAAAACCTTGTTTAATATACTTTAGCACGTAAATTCACCGTTGCCTCATATGGTTTTAACACATATATGTAACATCTAGAATTTTTGGTATATTCAGCCTTTTTTTTTTTCCGTTCAACAAGTCTGAAACAGAATCTTTTTTCCTCGTAGTACGCCATTTCAGATTTTTGCACACCATGAAGCAAGTTCTGACTTGCCCTTTTCATGAGAAAATATTGATAGATATTGGTTTGTATGTGTGCAGGAACATAACAATGCAGAAATGAAACTCCCAAGATAACATGCATGGAAAGTGTCAACTTCATGCTTTTGTTCATGGCTTTAGAGAATACATGCAATGAAGTTGCCTCCTTATAAATAGCTTATGAATGTAAATTATGGAATGATTACATTATGTTTCATATATTCCAACTGTTATAGATGGGGTATCCTTCTTTGTCGTAATTTGTGGTTAGAAAGATCATAGTTTTTGACAGCATAGAATGCCCATTTGAGGTTATCAAAAAGGTGTTAAAGTTATTCGACATTTCCCCCCTGTATTCCAGTAGCTGATCAACTTTGTGCTTTCTTTGGGTAGTCTGGAGAATACCCTACAATTAGATGCCGAAATCAGCAAGGGAGACCACCCGACTTCTTATTAGTTTGTTTTGAGGCCCCGCTTTCAGTCGCTAGCTTTGTTTTATCATGGAACTTTTGTAGCTTTATTTTTTCACCTTCTGGTTTCTTGATATGAAAATGACTTCGACACTATCTTGATTTTCAGTTTCCCTATAATCGAGATAGAGTGTCAAAGTATGTGCTCTGGTGGTTATCTGACTATTTAATAACGCCGGGAAGAAGTATTTCCTGTAACACAGTCATGATAGAGTCACTTAGGATCTTTCATTATTGAAAAGAATATGTTGTGATTAACCCTACCAACTAGCTTGTTTTGAATATTAACTGTTGCAGAGTTGGCGTTAGTTGAGTTGCAGGGCTCTTGTTCCTATGCTTCTATCGATCATCAACATGCATATATTGAGGTTTTCGAGCACTCTTTTCATTGTATTTTTGCTATTCAATTGCGTTTAACTGTTTTTATGCTTATTATAAGTATGCTACTATTATGTAAATGGAGCAGACACCTTTTTGTTTGCAACCCCTACAAAGATGCTTCAATTAACCGGTAGTGAGCACAAAGACTGAGACTAAATTTCTGTCTATTTGGTTTAACTTTCTATCGTATTTCTTTTGGATCCGTCTGACTTTTTTTAAAGGGTAATGGAGGAAGTGAATCACTTCCCCCAGATTAATTGAGATGCGGAAGAGTACAAAGAATGTAGGCTAGCTAGAGTTAAGGCATGACGTAGTAGCTCGTAGAGCCTAAATAGAGCGTACAAGCCTAAACAAAGCAGTAAAGAACGGTCCACACTTCTTCGAGATATCTGGATGATAATGAGGGATGGAAGAGCCTTTTAAACCAAGCATATATTTAGAGAGACCAACGAGGTTGCAGATTGGATAGTTGCCTATGTAGCCAGTCATGTCGGAAGTACTATGTGGGCTGAAGAAGAAGAGTTATCTTGGACACTCCGTAATCTATTGTTTCCTAGCTTTATTGGATGCATTCGTATACATTAAAAAAATAAGCAAGAAAAACAAACAAAACGGTCCAAGCTTATCAAATTATATCACGTCGCTTTAATCAATCGATGTGGGATATAACAATGATTGTAGAACTCATGTAAAGTTCGAGTGAATCGGGCTTCTTGATAACGTCTAAAGGTGAATTTTGATGGGAGTCTGCCCGATGATGCCGATCGGACAGGAGCGACTTTTGTCATTAGAGATCATGGCGCCAGGCTTATTGCAACAGAAGGGTGCCGCTCCTTCGAGGCCTCGGTTTTTGTGGTGAAGCTCGGGGCAGCCTGAGAAAGGCTGTCTTATGCGACATATGTTTTGCAGGCTGGTTCTATCATATCGGATGCTATGGAAGTGCCACATCCTCGCATATTCTTTGAAAGGCAAATCAAGCTGTTGACTGGCATGTGCTCATGGTAGGACAGTCCCCCGATGCTGGGGTTTAACGGAAGGCGACGGGCAACAGGACGCCGGAGTCAAATCCCTCAAGCATGGCTCTCGCCCCACTCTCTCCCTTCCCCTCCACCCGATCTTTCCTCCCCCTAAACCCTAACCCTAAACCCCTTATTCGAACATGGAAAGGAGCTCGCTACAGAGATCGAGCTCCGTCGAAAGCGATATCGCTCGTTCCTCGTCGAACGCCCACGGAACCGGCGACAGCCACTTTGTTGAGCAGCGGACGTTCCGGAAGGCCAACCGCTGCAATCCCAGCGGCTCAGGTATCTCATTTCTAGCGTTTCTTCTCCTCCTCCTGATTGTGTCATTTGAATCTTTATGTATCTATTCGTTATCTGTTTTCCCTAGCTTATATCAAGAATCTTTTTCTAGATCCTATCAAAAAGAAAAAAGAATCTTTTTCTAGATATCGTCTTTGCCATTAACTTAGACATAAAGCGCACATGGAAGAGACCTTCGGTCTTGGTACGATCAGGCATCCTGTCTCAGATCATAAATTTTTGTCTTTACTGCAGTCTAACTATGATTCTTTTTCCTTAAATCATCTTTTGGATTCAAAAATATTGAATCTTGGTGACTTAGTTTGTAGATTTATGCGGAGAAGATATCTTATTTAATGCAATTTTACTTATGCTATTAAGATGATAGTTCTGCTACTATTTCTTTGGATTTTGTTGGAAAAGATATCCCATATTTTTGAGATTGTACCTATGTCATCATTTCTATATTTGTGGTAGGTTGTAATGTTATTTTTGCATATGTTGTAGATTTCTGGAGAAACTGTCCAATCTAATGCAGAGAAGTGGAGCAAAACAGCGATGCTGGTCATTGATATGCAGGTGAGAGAGATTTCTGCTTGTGCCCCAATTTCTTTACTCCTTTTGCCTTTTTTCCTTGTAGCCACTCTTTGCCCACCATCTGAGAGAGTTCCCTACCAAATTAATTGGGAATTTGTTTCTTGTTAAATGATCCTACATTTCTTTGTTAATTTCCAACTTACCCTAGGTATATAAAGTTTTGATTAACACCCTATTTATTTCATTTCCAGAATGATTTTATTTTGCCGGAAAGCCCGATGTGTGTGGCTGGAGGCCAAGCTATTGTCCCATCTGTCATCCAGGCCATTTCTGTTGCAAGGGAGCGTGGAATTTTTGTGATATGGGTCAGTTTTAAGGGCCCCCTTTTTTTTCCCTTTACTCTCTACCTGTTTGATATACTGTTTTTGAAAATAGAACTTACATATATGGACTATCAAGATGACCTGTCACTATTCTTGTTCCCCTATAAGTTTCAAGTTCTAATCTAATTAAATTAATTTCAGAAACATGTCTGCAGATTTGTGGACGCATACCTAGACATGTACACTGTACAGTTACATTCAACTGCAGACACTTGTGAACACACACACACAAACACAAAGCATTTTGAATGCGTATGTATGAACACAAAGATAACTTGGATCATAATTAAATATTAACTATTTTATTTTAAATTATTTGGGCGGAATCTTTTAATAACTTGTAACCGCCTAAAATATTTTTCACATTATGCTTGTGAACTTCTTTTGCTTTTTCAATCATCTTTTATTTTTTACTTTCATATACCCAATGGATACTTGGCAGAGGATCGAATTGAAGAACATTTTTCAACATAAATAGGAAAATAAAAGAGGTTGTGTGCACATTATGGTAACCTAAGGCACTTTTCATGTTTTAATGAAATTCTGGAAGGATTAATACACCTTTTCATAGAAAGCTTGTAGAAAGTTTCAGATGGTCCTTACGTTTGAAGTCATTTGTGTTACTTTATTTATCCGACACCAATGACAGTAAAAGAATAGAGAATGTAGGTTGTTCGAGAACATGATCCTTTAGGAAGAGATGTAGAACTCTTCCGCAGGCACTTGTATACCGATGGTAAAGGACCTGCTACGAATGGTTCGAAAGGTGCAGATCTAGTTGATGGACTCTTGATAAAGGAAGGAGACTACAAGTTGGTGAAGACACGCTTCAGTGCATTCTGTGCCACACAACTTCATTCTCTTCTTCAGACCTCTGGAGTCAAGAGCTTGGTTGTTGTTGGTAAGCAGCAACGGAGTAAATTGTATACTTTTTGTTTTTTTTGGTATCTGCAATAGTCAGCTTTCTCCATCAAGCATAAGATCTCATGTGCTGGTTTAACATAGTTCATTAATTTCTACTCAGTTTCAAAGTTGCTTGGAACAAATTTAAAAAATGTGCAATGCGATATTGTACATGTTCTGAGGATTACAAGAACCATTCTGTACAATTGTAGAGTCTTGTATCAAGTTCTGAAGTTGATTTGTCGTTCGGAAAAATGTATCTAAATAGGGTTATTAGTTTATTTGTACTTATAATCAAGAATAATCGTTTGTTTAACCACATCCCCTTCCCTGTTCTCTGTCTCTCTCCCCCTCTTTCTGTTTATGTGGGCATGCACATGCTCACATGTTGGTTTTGTAGAAAGTTTGGGTCAGAGGATTCGTATAGTGTTGAAAATAACAGCTGGTATTTCCCATCTTTGTTGTACTTTTTCATTTAATTGCTCTTGCTATTCTTTGGAGCATTCTCAAGTGTTTTGCCTCAGTTCATGGACTTTGACATTTTAAACTGTTTGTGATCGTGTTGGAGCTTCCTTCTCCATCACTTGGCTGTGTTTTGGGCATTCTATCCTGAAATCTTGAACAACATCACACCGTCCCTCACCCTTCCCAAACCACCACTACCAGCAAAGAAATCTTCTTTTATGTTTATATCCTTTCTGTTGCCAGTCCAAAGCATACTAGGCAGTATGGAGGATTTATAAAGCCCCCTCAGATAGTTGGGGTCAGCTCACTGCTTGTGGTGAGAATATCCTCTTGTTGGTTTTTATACTGGCTGATCGATGCAATTACTCTGACAATGCAAATGAGGTGCCATAACATTTTAGTGTTTTTGGACCGTTACATTTTGTTCCATCCTAGAAATACTCTTTGGAAACTAACTCATCCAACTTTTCAATGTTCAGGAGTTCAAACACCAAATTGTATTAGGCAGACTGTCTTTGATGCAGTATCCTTGGATTACCAGTCTGTTACTGTCATTGTCGATGCAACAGCTGCTGCTACTCCTGAAATTCATCTTGGTAGGTACTTTCATTGGATAGTATACGCTAATAATCCTTTCCTCTATGTCCTATTTGCCTGTATTTTCTGTTGATGGTTGTATATATTTTGGTGATTGGAAGCTTCTTTCTGTTTAGTTGATGGATATTATATACACCACCTTTCAACAATATAAAATCTGATTGACAGCTAAAAGCTAGGTTATTGGAACTCATGATAATGTGAATAAGGTTTGGTTTTTGCACTATCAAAGTTCTCGAAATCAGGAAATCCAACATTAAACTAACCACAAGCATGACAAGAATATGGAGCAGATTGAAGGAAAGACCATTACAACCAAAACCAAAATGTTTAGCTTGACATTCTTGGCCTTTCACATGATGACATGAATGCTGTGAGTGCCTCTTTTTGTTCAGCTTTTTCCTAGAAGATATATTGATGTTTTGGCATGACAAGATATAGTACCAAAAATATAAAAATGGAAACACATTCCTTATCATCTATTCCAGTTGGCTCAGATGGCTTTTAGGATTTTCAGATTGTCGTCGTTGATTTAGGGTAGGTGAGTGAATTAGTTTAGTAAACATGATATCCCCTTGAGGATGGTGCAGTCAATAACCATATATCCCATCTCTCTCTCATGCACCCATGACTAGTTCTTTATCTCATTCATTTACAAGTAGATGCACTTTGTTTTTGATATCTTGTTACTTGAATAGCTTGAAGAAACTTAAGTATAATTGAAGTTTACTTTCTTGAACCAGGCAACATCAGAGACATGAAAAACATTGGAGTGGCAATACCAACTTTGCAGGAATGGTGCAGCCTGGATGCTTAATCGTGTTCCTGGTGGTAAGGAAGTTTTCTTTGTAGATCCACATCTCAAATGTGATGTTTAGTCGAATAAAGCCAAATATCTACATGTGTCAGTTTTTCTGGTTTCTTCTTTTTATTATTTTTTTTAAGGGAAGAATCTGTGAGGAGCTCCAAATGCTATCGGCTGCCCTTGACAAATTGGCTTAAGTTAAACCTTCGAAAGCTTGGACAAGTGGCAGACCCTCGTAGGCGTAGTCAATTGATGGAAGAGATCTAAAGAGACAAGCAGCGGGTTGATCTCTGTTATGGAAGGAAGTGAGCAGGTGAGGTTCATTTTGGACAAGTTGGCAAGTCTTTGGCATCCGTTGAAATACAAATGTTTGTATAGGATAAATATTAATATGAACATTATAGCATTATTGGATGCCTCATTCCTTCAAATGATTGTCTGCCTGATAATCCAATGTGTGAGATGATTTAAAGTTCAGGAGTGCTGTGTAAAGAGGGAGAAGAGTAGTAAGAAGAATTCAAGTTCTGGCTCCTTAAACAAGCACCCAAGACTTAGAAGAACAGAAAAAAAAGATGTACAATATTAGAATTTTGGAACTGTGAAAAGTAAAGGATTTTGCTGATTATTGTGATTTGTTTCTTTTTGCCTCCTTTGACAGAAGATGTCATGATAAGAACCAATTTGATTTCCAGAAAGGATTCAAGGATGTGCCTGCCAAATCTTTCTAATGGCCTTAGTCAACAAATCTATTCCAATATATCTTTGTTAGGAATGAAGAAACCATTGGCTAACAAGATACTGTCTTAAACAAAACTTTCGCATTCTGTTTTTTAGAACTAGGACTGGTGGAAATTCAACCAAAGTCAGGTCAAGCCGGAAATCTAATCCAGATCATTGGTATCAATCTCCAAAACTTTTTAACTATTATCATCTACTCTATCGCAGGTATCCCTAGGACCCTAGACTACCTGTTGCCATCCTCCCTGCTGCTGCTATGCTTGAAATCCACAGAAATTCATTTTGGTGTGTGCTTTAATGATTAGCACGAGCTATCCTTGTGCCTGATTCTCCTATTGCTTTTTATTTCCATTAACATCCTTTTCCCTTGTATTTGGGAGCATGCTGTTAGTGGCCATTAGTTGTAACATATTTGTTACATTCCTCTGATCTCACATTCAAGTTAAACGGCACGGGCTTTAGTTTTCACATTATCAAAATTTTGGATACCAATAAGGCAAATACGGTGAAAACGTTTGAAGAATTCAAAGTACTTGAATCATATGTACATACAAATATGCATGGGTATGTATGTATGTATATGTATATACGTATATATGTGTGTACATAACCTTTTAAGTCGATTAACTTATCATATTCCTGTCATAGCCGCTTCTTTCAATTCAGTGTTTTGAAGGGAAAGTATCATTCTCCCTGCACGGTGAGAAGATTTTCAAAACCCAATGTTTTTAAGATTCGAATAATGGCTTCCGTTGAGTCTCAACATATTATTGATAAATATATGGTACATCAATGGTGATTGCTTGCTATTAGTGACATTTGATCCAGTGACTACTTATGGATCATTTTCATGGAAATGTTGCAGTAAGTAACGGGTAGTGTCATTTAAAGGCCTCTGATATTATCAATTTTATATGGAGAAGCACTTTATTTTGATATAACATTTATGAGTCCAGTTTCCTTCACAAGTCAGCATTAAAGTCGACTATAGACTTTTGTAGACCATCCAAGCTCTATTCCAAGTTAACAACTCTCCTACATTTTTTCCGCTCCTTTTCTATTACAACTTCATTCGTCGATAGAAGCGACTTAAGTATATATTAAAGCACATATTTAAAGGGACGGGGCTGTGAATGGCCTCATTATGAGAGACTTTACTAATGCAGGCAGGACTTTAGGAAAACTTGGGTGAAAGTTAGTGCACACTGGAAGGTATGGTGAGACTTGGCCTTGTTCACAAGGGAGAGCATGATCTAAGCTCAACAGTCAAACGCATCCGCAAGGTCCAGAGTGGCAAAACAGTAATAGCAAGCATGCAAGTCATGCTGCCTGTTCAAAAGAGACCCAATGATAAGGCCAACGAGATGGTGTATAACGATCTTCAATCGGAAGAACTAGTCAAAATATGTACTCTGTTGCTCTTGCGACAAGTTTGCTTCATTGATTACTTCAGAAATATACAAGAAACAATTGTGTAGAGGGAACTTTAGTTCATGTTATTCGTAAAAAAAAGAAAAGGTGGGACAGATTTAGAATGAAATTGTTGTCTTTTCACCTGATAGTTAATGTCTAGCAAAGTCTCTAAAATATAATTTGATTTGTTCTATTGGTATTTCATGTCTCAGCAAGATGAATCTACTTGATGTTCTTATTTGTTTTTTTTAGTAGAATGCTCGCATTTGTTTAATAGCTCTCTCTGTCTCTTCTTCATTTGATGTGAGAAATGTTGCCGGCTCTTACTATTAGATAAGTTATTTGTCAAATTTGTTCCTTGTACAGCCTAAAAAAAAATTGATGATTGAAAATGAAGAGAGGTCAAAAAAAACGGTATTGAAGATGAAGAGAAGGAAACTGTGGAGGTTGGTTTAGATGACAAGAAATAATTTTATGTCTGTCTTGAACTATCTCGAAAGAAAGTAACATAAAAACAAAACTTACAACCTTCAAAGGTCTGGCACCCTGTTTTTCAAAGAGATGCACAGTTTCAGAGTCATTTTAAACAAGAAATAAATCTGTAAACATTGAATCTTTCCTTGCGGATGTAGGGACATTTGGATCTTCCAGAATTCAGCTCACCAACTTGGTTCTTTAAGAATTAAGAATAGGAAACTAGAGACCCAAACTTCAATTCTTATTGAAATTTTTGGCTGAGGCCAGTTCAAATGGCGGGATCTCCTCACCACTTCGCTTTTGGAGTCCAAACAGCTATTTGTCCAACGGTAAAGCGCGTCCTGTCGTTATTGCCGCGGAATCGTACGTGCCGACGAACCTTAACGTTTTCCCGAGGCGAGATCAGCTCCGCTGCCGACTTGAAACATGTTGTTCGACTGGGGCTGGACGCGATCCAGCACGGACTTTTCCATTCGTGCATAGTAGATGGCGTATGTAAGTAATCTTGAAGTATGGCGTGCACCGCATCCCACCCAATTGGAAATAAGTACTAGATATCCAAACTAGAAGGCCTATTTTGTGCTGCCACGTGGACTTTCCAAAAAGGAAGCCGGCCGTTGCCAGTTTAACGACTCCTCAAATTACCACCATACCCCTACATCTCCCCTATCTACTCTCATGCCATTATTCGTTCGTCTGCGTCCAGCTATGAGCCGGCTTCCAGTCTGATGGCATTTCAGTAATTAGGTTTCAATATAAAGGTCATTTTCGAATCACTGTCTGCTTCATCAATGCTCGGCAGCGTTGTGGCGCGAATGCTGACGCTCCGTCCCAACGGGCAGAAACCCGGTCGCCTCGCCGGTACGATGACCGCGGTCACCCCGGGCGCCGTCCTCCGCGCCATCACCGCCTTCTTCGACGAAGCCCTCTCCCAGCCCGACCTCCGCCACCGCATCCTTTCCGCCGCCCGCCGCCGCCCGCCCTCCCCCGACCCCGCCTCCCTCCAAGCCCTCTCCTTCCTCTCCCAAGACGTCGACTCCTCCGCCGCCACCTCTCCGGCCCGGCCCTCCCCCTCCGCCCTCCGCGCCGCCGAGAAGCTCCTCCTTTCTCTCCCCAGACGGTCTCCCCTCTCGGTGCTCCTCCTTTCCCTCATCCACGCCCTCCGCCGCCGTCCTGCCGCGGCCGCCCTCGCCCTCCTCGATCTCTTCGCCCTTGACCCTGCTCTTGCCCGCGACGATGTCGCGCCCTCCGTCTTCGAGGACCTCTTCTTGCCCCACCTCCTCCCCCTCCTCCATTGGTTCGCCGACCAGCGAGCCCGGATCCTGTCCTCCGACTCGTCCTCACCGGCTCTGGCGGCCGCGTCGGCGGTGGAGGATAATGGGTGCTCGGAGGCGGCTGCCGCCGTGAGCCTGCTCTCGAGGATGAGCGGGGGGCAGGCGGCGGAGCTGAAGAAGTTGGAGAGAGAGTACGAGGACGTTCTTGATGCCAACGCTAGGGTTTATGCAGAGTACCTTAAGGAGGTTTTAGAATCGGCCGATGGAAGCCGGCAAGCTCGGGGCCCACCGCAGCTAATTCTTAGGATGTTCGATGGTGAGGGAGGGGAAAATGAGGAGGGAGTGGAGGAGGAAGAGGGGAGTCAGGAGGCAATTGGATTAAGAAGTGGGCAGGGACGGTATAATGTAATGCACTCTTTCTTTTTCCTCGTTTTCTTGCACAAAGATTCGATTTTTTCTCTTTTTTCTAAGAAAAAGTTTAGTTTGTTTTTCTGTTGGTTTTGATGCTTGATGAATTCCTTGACTGGTATACCGTGATTTGTCTTGGGATCATGCCACGGATTTGCCTTTGGATTCAACTGCTGATTGAAGTTTTGCATCTTAACACTTTTCATTCAAATTTAGTTTCTAATCAAGTTGTTTTGTTTGATTTGGTTAGTTTTATTATGTATGTTCGGTTTTGTTTCAAACTTTGTCAGTGATCTTCCCGTTATAGTGCGAGTTGAGAACAGTTCTGCCCATAATTCATGCGATCTCCATTTTTACTTAATTACGACTTCTTTCTCTGATGTTCATCCACTTGCTGGATAATTTAACACATAGAATCCCTATGATATCATTTTTCACTATGCTGGTTACTTTTTTCCCTTCAGTTGTGTTCTTCATCCTTTTTTGCTTACTAGTATCATTTTGTTTTCTAAATATAGGGAACCATTTATTTTTGACATTTTTCAACAGATATCATTTCAAGCGGTCGGAAAAGTATCTCTAAAGCTTTGAACCCAGAACCTCTGCTGGTGGAAGAGGGACGCAACCACTAGCTAGAATATAACACTCTGTGCAAAGTACACAGAATGTTCAAGGAAAAATTATTGAAAAATTCTAAATGATTCTGAAAACTACTATAGATGTGTAACAACTACTCCATCTTTAGCCATTGGGTGTAGTTACTGCATCAAATGAATGTTTGGATGACCAATCTGTTTGTCAATATTATATATTTGATTTGTGAAGGTCCCACTAAAGGAATTTGGTTATATCTCTCATGTTCCTTAAAATTATTAGGCTCGATAATTTTGAAATATTTAAGAATTTTTCATTTTATAAAGAAATTTTTGTATCTATGTTTCCTAATACTAATGTTCTATCAGTGTTCAGTTGTTGTGTTTATTTATTTTTTTCTTTCTTTTTCTTTACTAGCAACATCTACCGTTAACTGGCTGCTTTTTTTCTCTGCTTATTTCTTTTCCTCAATTTTTCCAATTTATAACTTAGTTATTTGAACCTTGGCAGCCATTATGGGCTGATGCAGATCAGTCTATTGATTTGTCTAGCAGGCAGCACAGTAGCAAAAGTCCAAAAAAACTTGCAAATCTTCCATCTTTATATCCTCAAAGAGTCCCTATACATCTGCTCATCAGGCAACCTTCTAGTGATGGCAGAGATTGTGCAGCAAACCTGATTTCTGATAGTGGCCCTGCCTTCTCTTGTAATGACAACTCAGTGGATTCCTCTTCTGAAATTGACCCTGATATAAAGGTTAAAAAGCTTTGATGCTAACGAGAACGATTTCTTTGTAGTCCTACTTGTCTGATATATCTATGTACCTTATTTTATAGTTTTGGAATTTTGATATCACTTATGTTGTTTGTCCTGTAGGAAAAGAACATAGATCAGGCCTTGTTGCAGCCCAATGAAATCCAACACCACAGGCATGAGGAAGCGTCTGCCCAAGACACATGGTATGTTGTGACCATTTTGAGTTTTTTCAATACAGAGATGAGCACCTGCATTTAATTGAAATCCTTTTCTATTCTTCCTCCTTCAGCTAGTGACACAGAATATCAAAGCTAAAAGGCTAAAATTTTCATTTTTTCTTGTTTCTTTTTCTACTGTTTCTTTTCAGTTCTTCAAGTCCTCCAATGGATGATTCTGATAGCATCCTTGCCCTTGGCAAACAAACTCCTCCTAAGGACTTTATCTGCCCCATAACTAGCAACATATTTGATGACCCTGTGACACTCGAGACTGGCCAGACCTATGAACGTAGAGCTATCCAAGAATGGCTGGACCGGGGGAAATCAACATGCCCAATCACTCGTCAAAAGCTTCATAGCACCCAGTTGCCCAAAACTAACTATGTGCTCAAACGGCTTATAGCCGGCTGGCAGGAAAGGAACCCCTATTCAACTCCAATCAGAATGGAAAATCCTCCCTCAAAGAATGTCCAAGATCTGAATACGCCGAGGCATTTACCTTCTCCAACTAGTGTCATAACTCAAGCTTCCACTGATGGAATAACTGGTGATCTACGTATTGCAATATCACACCTATGTACATCTGAGATTCTGGGCGAGTCTGAAATGGCTGTTCTCCAGATTGAACGGTTCTGGAGGGAAAGCAGGATGGAACCTGAGATCCTAGCAGCACTTTCAAAACCTGCAGTTGTCAATGGTTTTGTAGAAATCTTGTTCAACTCTGTCAACCCCCATGTGCTGAGAGTGACAGTATTCCTGCTATCTGAGCTGGCATCCAAGGACAAATCTGTTGTTCAGACACTCACCCGGGTTGATTCAGATGTAGAGTGCATGGTTGCTCTCTTCAAGAAGGGATTGGTTGAGGTTGTGGTGTTGATTTATTTGTTAACTCCTTCATGGGAGAATCTCATTGAAATGGATATGCTAGAGGCCCTAATGATGACTATTAAAAGAGAGGAAGAAGATTTGTTGGGAATGTGTGTTAAGCCCAAGACTGCTTCAATTTTTATTTTGGGGCATATTCTGAGACGAGAAGATCATAAAAGTGCACCCACAATTGTTGGCGTGCTAATTTCTGAAAGAGTAGTTGAGAGTGTGATTCCAAGCTTGGAAGCAGACTTGGTGGGGGAGCAGATCACTGCAGTTGGGATCTTGCTGAGATGCATGAAGGAGGATGGGTATTGCAGGAACATTATTGCTGATAAAGCTGAGTTAGGACCTGTTTTAGAAAGCTTTGCTATGGTGAGTGATGTGGACCAGTTCGAGATTATTCAATTCCTTTCTGAGCTAGTGAAGCTAAACAGGTATAGCTATTTTATCTTCTTTTCTGAATTCCTTTTTCCCGTTTTCTTTTTTTTTTCTTGGGGATGGAGGAGTGGGATGGTGGTTAAAACTGAATACTGTTTCTTTGTATGAGAAATTCTGCTTCTATTTTTTCCATGGACAAAGCTACACTGTGGAACAATTTATGAACCTTTATTGCCTTCTATCTGCTTGTAATATGTTTATTGTGGCTTGATTAGCCAGGTATGATGTTCAAATAGACTTATTGTGCAATCTTGCATGCCACACACTTCAACAATTCCTTGCTGTTTTTTAATGTTAATAATCTAATTACTGAAGTGAACTATTTTTCTCTAGGAGGAAGCTCAACGAGCAGCTTCTTCATATCATAAAGGATGAAGGTGTTTTCAGCACAATGCATACGCTCCTTGTCTATCTACAGTCACCTCTGCAGGATCAGTCCCCTGTTGTTGCTGGTCTTCTTCTCCAGCTTGATCTTTTGGTTTGACTTCTATATACCTTCTCCCCACTGTTTCTTTTTATTGCAAACAGATGTAGCAGGAGTCTTGTATCAGACACAATATTCCAGCATGTTCCAAACAGAGTCTCAAGTCCTCATGGTTGCAAACAGTTGTTAATCAATTATGGGTTGAACCCACCAATATCAGTTTAATAATTATTTATAATAAAGTTATAGTAGATTGATAATTATTATTTGCATAGATAGTAAACTATGAAGCACAGACATAGATACATCATACTGATACCATACAATACAAATAAACTGATATCACATATCTTGAAAAATAGGATATGGTATGGCTGGGATACAACATTAAATTGATATGTTCGCTAATAGTCAACAATAATCAAAAGTGGGAAGGAGGGAAAAAAGTAGTAAGAAAGAAAAAAATCCCTCCATCTATCTCATCCCCAGAAATTTTAAAAATAGGATACTTAAATCATATGTCCTGACCATACTTGACAAGTATCGGTATCCAATATGTATTGGATATGGACACAACCTTGCATCCTAGATAATGCATAGTAAGTTCAAACTTTGAAAATTTTAAAAATATTTATTATCAATGAACTTATGTGGTTCATCAGGTGGAACCAAGAAAGATTAGTGTGTATCGTGAAGAGGCCATAGATGCTCTTATTTCATGCCTGAGAAATCCAGATTTTCCAAGTGCTCAACTGTTGGCTGCTGAAACGATCTTGTCTCTCCAAGGCAGTTTTTCATCCTCTGGGAAACCACTTGCTCGAGCTATTGTTTTAAAGCATGCAGGAATGAAAAAAAGCTACAGAGCATTAATGCGAGCAGAACAGAGCACCTATGTTCCTGAGGATTCTGAAGATAATTTGGTTAGTTATAATTATTATTTTATTCTGAATCCGAGTTTGAAAAGTACTATACTGTGAAGTTACTATATTGTGAAGAGGAAGGAGAAAATCATATAACCTTTCACACACACACACACGTCTCTGTGTGTGTGTGTGTGTGAGAGAGAGAGAGAGAGAGGGAGAGAGGAGACTAGGTTTGTTATCCACTTACCAAAATCCAGTGCAGTATGTGGTCACTGACCTCAACAACATAAAGCACATCCATTTTGACCCCCCATAGAACTGAAAATCATGATATCCATTTGTCTAGAAAAAGAAAATCATGATAGCTATATGCCACTAACTATCCTAACAAGTAACTTCAATAGATCTTCAGTTAGATGGTTGGATTAAATTTATGATTGTCAGACTGCATCTCCAAATGTGGGTGTACATAACTTGTAACAGTTTTTATGCTGCCTAAATTTGATCAGTTTCCTATGCCACTTATCTATTTCATTTCTGACATTTTTTCTTTCTTGTTTCCATTGCCCTTCTTCTATTATTAAAGGAGGAAGAGAAGGCTGCTAATGACTGGGAGAGAAAAATGGCATATGCTTTAGCCAGCCATGAATTTGGGTTACTTTTTGAAGCTTTAGCTGGCGGTCTGAAGAGTAGAAATATAGAGATATTCTCTGCATGTCTTGTATCTGCCACTTGGCTCACTCACATGCTCTCTCTTCTTCCTGATACTGGGATACGAGGAGCCGCAAGGGTTTGCTTGCTAAAACAATTTGTTTCAATTCTCAAGTCTGCAAGGCATACTGATGACAAAGCACTTGCCATGCTCGCTCTGAGAAGCTTTATGCATGACCCTGGTAAGTTATTGTAAGGACCCGGATTGTTCTTCAGACTACAAGGTTACAAGCATTAGCTAAATGCAAAGAAACAAAGTGTTAATAGGATGAATGTTGTTCATCCATGAGCATATGCTTCAGAATGATTCTAAGGACCTGTGATTGAATTTACTGCTTTCAATATTTTACATGTTGTAAGTGTAATGCAATCATTTTTGTTAGTTTTTTTCATTATTATTAAAAAATTATATTGCTGTATGAATTAAGGTTTATACAAAAATGTAGAGATTGGTGATGTCTTTGAGCAAAGGCCAGAAAGTTTTCCTTGTCTAAGGCTGCATATCATGTTGTTCTGAATTTTCAGAGGGATTGCACGACCTCAATCTCCACATTAAGGACATATTGAAAGCATTAAGAGAGCTTAAGAAGTCTACTGTTTTAGCATATGAAATGCTAAAACTTCTCTCAGATGGACAAGATTCCAGCGTTGTAAGTTTCACCATTCTATTGATCCTTGTTTAAGAAGCCTTTTAAGATTTCCTGTGGAGTACTAAATTTTCATGGTAGCAGGATATCTGGAATCATAAGGAGTTGGTTCAAGTTGATTGCAGCGCACATGGAGAAGTGTTGGCAATAATTTGCTTCAAGAATAGGATATTCTCTGGACACTCAGATGGAATGATAAAGGTGAATGTTTTGTCTTTGCTGACATCCCATCTCATTGTTCGTGTAATTAGATGAAAGAATTTGCTTTATGTAGTTTGTAGTATCACAATAACAACCAATTGGCCTTGCTTCATATATTTGAACCAAGACAGATTTTTGAGTTCTAGCTTTTCATATTCCTATAAAGGGGTGATGTGAACTTCTTCAAATTATTTTACATCTCTGTTTCTGATTTTCTCGAATTCACTCTCCTTTTTCCAAACATTTTGAACTTTGCATAAATCACAGCTGTTCTCTGTACTGGGTCCTAAAGACCATATGGCACATAACCAATTAACCAAACAACCTCAGTTATTTGTTGCTGCAACCGCTTGTTTTCCTCATATATGCTGGTTGCTTTATCGAATTTAAATTTTGTGTGGCCGATGCTTTTAAAGAAACTGGTACAAGGTTTTGTTTTTAAAAAAGAAAAAACACATAGCACAACGTGACAGATATTGAACCCTTCTACTATAACAAGAGAACAGGAAACACGTAAAATATTATGGACTATGCTTTGGTTAAGACACTTGGGCAGTATCTCTGCATGAGTTACATCCAAATCTGTTTGTATAGAAGCTATGGATGCAATCCATATATTTGTATGCATTGATTAGAAGAATATACAACATACTAATCAACATGTTTTTAAAAAGCCTTTAGGTCTTGCTTCTTCCAAATTGGTCCAATACCGTGACTTTACACTTTGCATGCATGAGCAAGCTTGAAGAGTTACCTTTCTTATATTGTTGCTCCATAATCTGCACAAACATAGTACAATTGTCATTCTAATATTAACTACCAGGATAGAAGGATGTGTGAAGATTAATAGATTTCCCATTCTTATATAAGATATTTTTTGTTAACTCCAGAAAAGGGAAAAAATGGATATCCTGTAAAATCTTTTGAAAGGATGGGAAAATCTGCAAAGATTAATTAAGGAAAACAAACTGTCTTTTACTTGAGTTTTATATTTTTGTAGTGGTCAAAGACCAATTCTTCTTGAACCAACCCTTCATCATGTTCCAGACATGCTTCTAAGTAAATGGGAAAAAAAATGAATGCCTTATCTCCTTGCTCTTATGGTGAGGTCAGGAATAGAAGCCAAGTAGATAGGTTTAACCTAGAAAATAAACAATCTCTTAGTAAAATGATTATTTAGTTTAAGTCTTCTCTGTACATGCCCTTATGATGAGATCAGGAATTGACAAGTATTAAAATTATAATTTAATTTGAAGTTTCAAAATCCGATAACTAAACCTGAAGAAATGAAACATTAAATGATATAACTTCTTAATCTTCTTCAAGAATTTAAAAATATGTGCTTGGACTTGGATTGACATCAGATAGCATCTGCTGCTGCTACACTTCAATCATGACAAAATTTGAATCCGTGATATCACTTCACCTTTGGTATCACCATGCACTGGAGTTGCAGTACCTGCAAATCCCTCTTGTCGTCAAGCCTTTATTAATTAAACTCCGGTTTGATGCCATCCTAAATGTTGAACTTACTAATTCATGGACACCAAGGGCCTGTATCTTCATGGAAAAGATACAGAAAAGTATATGCTATATTCATCTTTATTTGTGATTTTTTATTTTCTTTTTCTGAGAAATTGTTATCAACTTTAATCATTTTGATTTCTGTGGGCCTAGTTTGTGTTGCTAATCTGTAGCATTACAGGTCTGGGAAGGGAATGAGAACCTTCTTCATCCTGTCCATGCAACACGTGAACATTCAAAGGCAGTCACCAGCTTGGCATTATCAAATTCTGGAGAGAAACTATACAGTGGTTCGCTCGACAAGACTGTGAGAGTATGTAATTATAATTTTTATACAAAGCTACATTTACATAGATACCTAAAGCCATGATTTTTATGATAGGTTTGGTATGTTCGAGATAGGCAGATTCATTGTGTAGAAATTCATGACATGAAAGATCCAGTTCATAATCTCACCGTTGCAAATACCATCGCTTGTTTTATTCCACATGGAGCTGGTGTCAAGGTATTGTGAAATGCATTCTTCCGGGGTTGCTCTCCCAACCATTATTGTTGTAATTCTCATTAGGAATTTATAATGACTTGCTGACATAATCACTTACTGCCAAGATAACCACAATTACTCTACCGAACATTTGAAAAAGCTCCTCAAGCTTCTTTGGTCAATCATAATAAAATGAAACTTTGCCTGCTTGAGATCGAACTTTATTTGAATTTGGGCGCTGAATGAAGGCTAGTTATGCTTATGCTTTTTAAATCATTTTCAGAATTGTAATATTGTGAATTAAGAAATATAAGTCTTGTCCAAGCCTTTCATTGATTCTGAGAATGCAATCTTTCTTTCAGATATTAAATGAAATCTCCATTCACTTTTTTTTTCATTGCTTAGGTGCTATCTTGGAATGGAGGCTGCAAACTTCTAAATCCAAGCAAATATGTGAGGTGTCTGGCTCTTGTACAAGGGAAGCTCTACTGTGGATGTCATGATGGTAGTATCCAGGTCCACCCAAACCAACTGATCCTTTATCTGAATGATTTAGTTCGTCAATATTGGTAGAATGTATGAAAGTCATGTATGACTTGGTGATCAAGTTGCTCTGTTGGCACAGTATGTTAGTATACATGTTGCATAAATTTACTTGCATGAACAAACATATGCATGTGCATCAGCCTGCATATGCATCCATATGCAGGATATGATGCATGAGAAATTCTACTTTGAATGCAGTTCACTCTCAAAGTATTCTTTATTTATTAATCACAGGGAAAATAAATACCAGAATCAAGTTAAGCTTGCAACCTTTTCTCCCCATTTCATGTACCCTTCATTTTAATAACCGATTTTTTTTTATTCTTCGAAATTTTAAGAATTCTTCTATTTTTGGTTTTTCTTACACTTCCATTTTTCCCATTAGCTTTCACATAAATAGTATATCCTGGCAATTTGGTTAATGGTCCTATCATCAACTAAATTCTCGGTTTTTAGATGTGCCAAATGTTTCATTTATTAACCACTCTTAAATTTTCAGGAAGTTGATTTGGCTACTGGAACATTTGGTACAATTCAATCAGGTAACAGAAAGTTGCTGGGAAAAGCAAATCCAGTCCATGCAGTGCAAGTTCATGATGGACTGCTCTATGCAGCCTGCACTTCTTTAGATGGAGCAGCAGTTAAGGTGATTTCTTTTGAGCAAACAATGGTTGAGAGACGGTCGATTCACCATATGTTTTGTATCTGTTTTATTGTCTTTGGTGGTTCTGAAAGAACCCCTTAATCTGTGTTTGTTTGTTGGTTATCTGATATCTTTTTATGCAGCGATACAGTGGATGGTCTAACCAGACTAGATTATGAAAAAAGAGACTAACAAAGTTTATTTAATTTATGATTTTCCTAAAAGCAATTAGATTTGAGTACTAGCCCTGTTGTTCAGACACAATCTCAGATAATCAGAATCTACTATGGCTTTTGTCTTGGTCATAAACTTTCTACTCGGTCACTATGTTTGTCTGTCTTTGTCAATGTTCTTCTGATTCCTTTATAACAAAATAAAAATCCTTTCTTTTTATTTTCGAGAAATATAGTTGTGAGACCACCTCTAGGATGAACCCCAGACCTCTCCCAAGGAGTGACCGGTGCCAACCAGCTGAGAGATAAAGCTGGTTAGCAGAACAACCTAAAAATCCCATATTAACATTTTTTCCTTTAACTTTGTGGAGTTTGTTGTACTAGCTGGAACCTTAAACTTTATATTTATTTGTGATTGTTTTTTATAACTTCGGCAATGTTGCAGATATGGAGTGCTTCAGATTACAGCCTTGTTGGATCTATATCACCTACTGTTGAAGTGCGATCGATGGCTATCAGCACAGAATTGTTATATTTGGGTTCTAAGACTGGAGTTGTTGAGATTTGGTCCAAGAACAAGCTTACCAGGGTAGGAACTCTTCAGACAGCCACCAATTCGAAGGTCCAATGCATGGCCGTTGATGCTGATGCAGAACTTTTGGTCGTAGGAACATCTGATGGCAACATTCAGGTAGCTGATTCAACACTTAAAAACACTTAACCGAGTTCATGATCTTACATTAGTCAACAAACTTGCCTCGAGTCTTTATAGTTGAATTTATGAATTCTTTATCACCAATCTTTTCTATAGGAACTACCTCTTGTGTAAGGTTCCAAAGTCTCAACTGTCCTACTAATCTTAGGTTTTCCCTTCTCACATATTCATTAAACATTGTGATTAGTTTTATACTAGTACATCAGTTGATGTAAATTCTAGACCCCCTATTATAGACTCAGTCCCTCGTCCTCTCAATATTATCCTTTATGTGATTGTAATAATTATGTAGCTACTTGGGCCCTCTTCAATGCTCAACATTCTGAGCCATACAACCTTGCAAGTGTTGTGGTCATTCAAGAAGTTTTCCCGTAACCAAGGAATGGCAATGTCAACAGATGATAAGATAAAGAAAATCAGCAATAGAATTTGTAAATAGATGAACTACATTTCATTTTTTTCAGAAAAAGAAGAGTCCGGTGACAGTAAATTACTAGTTCTTTCTTTCTCTTTTTTTGGTAGAAGGCAGTCAATAGCTAATTCAATGAGCCAAAATTGCAAGCACGATAGTGATTACTGTTTTGTAAATTATATGCTGTGGGTATATACTATGTTAAATATGGTGCTTCAGTTTTGCATCAATGACTTTTAAGAATCTATGTTTTAAAATATCTTTCCAGGCTAATATTTTAATATATGATTCCTCTACTGAGGTATATGCATCGTATTTGTGTTATTATTGTCACCATTCAAGTTGGTTTTCTCCTTCTTCATCATGAGGATACGTTTTTTGCAGGCCTGGGGATTGACCTGAAGAAGGATGAATGAATATAAATAAATAGGTATTTTTACATAGAAAATAAAGAAAAATTGAATTGCTTTTTTGTTTCTTTGATATTTTTTCTCCATAAGCTTTTTTCCTTCTGGTGATAATGATTGGAAAATTGTACATATCTATTATGTTGTAATGATCATTCTTTCAGCCATTTGTGAACGTATATAAGTAAACTCAGACTTAATGTTGTTAAAATCTTCAAATTATGCTTTCAGTTGATTTTGTAAGATAGCAATGCTAGATTACCACATAATGTCATCTTTTGCAATTTATCCAAGCAATTGTAGCTCCTCTGTAGATGCACTGCAACTTGGTAGGTGACTGGATGGATAACTATTTTCTTCCCATGAAGGTAAATAATAGTAGTGAATTCCCTATACTGGCATTTCTCTGGATTTCTCGCTGTCTCAGGATTGCCAGAAAGTAGGCAGTGGGAGCTTTTCCTCCTCTTCTTTTTCCCTTTCATATTTTCAGCTATTTCCTGGACTCAACTCATAAATTGTTGTTTCTGAAGACACCTAATGATAGGTTTGCACAAAGAAAGAAAAGATGCATGGCATTGGAGTTCGTGTGAAGCTGAAAGAAAAAAGGGTTAGCTAAGCTAGTACTCTCATGTCACTAGATTTCTCATTAATTAGCAGTGCAGTTACAATATAAGATTAAAAATAGCAACAGGGAGTTGCTTTTTAGTGTTTCACTTCAAAATAGAGCAGGGGGAAAAAGATTTTAAAAAGCAACAATCTATCTAAGTTTGTTCAAAATCCAACTTTACCTATTTCATTAAATTGGATCAGTCTTGGTCACAAGAAACTTTCATGGTGCATTGGGATTCAGGTTTGGTCTAAGTGTGAAGCACTAGATTAGATATGTGTGAAGCATGTGGTTGGAGATGTACAAACGAGCGAGGTTCGCTCTGAATAGCTGCAGAAGTGGTCCTTTAAGGATCGGGGCTGTATCGGATCTACCTTCCTTCGTACGAATCCACCATTGGATCATCAGATGCACAGCTCTCAAAGCAATACGAACTGGTCATTCATCCACCTACATGGATCTGGAAGCGACGAGTGGATGATCCAAAAGATACACCTCTGACCTGTCTTTTAAACCACCCCGCCCGGAACATATGGCCAAATGTCTTGTTTTGTTAGTAGCTTGTGTTTAGTTTGGGATTTAGCTCAAACTTTCAGTTAATTAATAAATAAGATGAGCTATATGAGTCTCTTTTCAGTTTCTGAAAAAAATTATTTTGAGTCAGAGAGCACAAACATATCCAAGCGACATACAAGGCTCATATCAGCTATTTGGAGCGATTGATCACACATATTAACAACCCCTGCTGAAGAGCTCACTGCAGTTTTCCTGGCTTTCACAGAGGGCAGAGTACTGCAATATCCCCACATTCTAATAAATGCCCCAAGAGCACGGAAAGGAACCTGGGAGGTAGGCATCCCACAGTGTCTTCTTTCCGAAGCACCTACCTGGAACTCCCATTTAATTTACGAAGTCTGCCTCAGACCGTGTCATAAATTCCTACTCAGGTCATTTCTCGCATCTTCCGGCAGCTAAACAGACCGTTCCAATGGTCACATTACCTAAATCCAAGGCTGTGATCCGGACATATCAGCAAGTTGGAAGATTGACGTGTCTTCGTCGAGAAATTTATACTTTCTTTCTGGTTTTCGTTTAAAAGAGCCAGAAAAAGATATGATTTATGTGTTTATTTATTTTATACAGTAGCGACTAACACTAGACGCGCACGAGTGCATCTAATAATGTCAGAAAAAAAATATACGGCGGAGTGGAAAAGAAGCAAACTCATGATTTTTTTTCAAATTTTTTTTTCTGAATAATGTGCAGTATAAAAGATGACTCAATTCGCTCATTGTCTATCTTTTAATAGACGTGAAAGGCCTGGTAAAAGATAAATTTTCTTGCGAGCTCGAGTATGTTCCGGAAAAATTAGTATCGATTGCCACATATAGGTTGGCCTCAAATTTATTCGATCACTGCAGTCAATTTTTTTTTAATATAAATATTATCCTCCGCCTGGCGTAGGGGATACCATTTATTATTTTAAGGAGCTGCAAAAATTCTTATGATATCTGGTATCAAATGAGGAAGAGCTGCCACTGAGGTGGTAGCTTAATGGAATTGGGCCTTACTTCTAACCAAGTGGTGTCAAGTTCGAAACGCGTAGATGTCGATTAAATTATGGAGACCGGATGCTCCCTGCTCGGACACGGGGTCTGAGAGGGCTTATTGGTCCGCTGGTAGCCTCGGTGGTGCCAGATGCGATATACTCACACGGAGGGTAACCGTGCCAGAGCCTAGAGGGATAACGAGCCGGACCCACGGGTGGGGAGGGTATGAGTAAAACCAGCCAGGATGTCCAATATACGGTCATTTCTGCCCAGTGGGGGCTACTATATGGGGTGGGCTCGTCTCTTTCTCTTCCTTTCTCTTTTTCAAAAAAAAAAAAAAAAGAAAAGAAAAGAAAAGAAGAAGAAGAAGAAGAAGAAGAAGAGCCCGATTGCTACGCGTCATGCTGGGTTGCGCTACTCCCTCTCTTTATGGGCGGCCACGGGTTTCACGGCCAAACTACTCACGTGCAGTTCACGTGAATATTGCACTAATGACGTTCCACGGGCGCACGTGACCTTCAGCGGCCGGGAGAGCCGCATTTATCTGTCCGCATTTATAGCGAGCGGGTCTCCTTCTCCAACGTCTCTCTCTACAGTGGTTTTTTCAAACTAAAGTAAAAAAGAAAAAGGGCTGGATTTTGAAACGAGTCATGGGAGGCGAGAAAAGTGTGGAAGATTCCTTCCCTTGTTATATATTTGTCTGAACCCCACAAAAATAGCATTTACATCAGCACCTCTCACTGCTTGTCCAACCGCCCAGACTTCTTCTTCTTCCTCCTCTCTGGGAATTCCTGGTTAGTTTGCTTCTCTCTCTCTCTACTTCACTGTCACAGCTGCTTCATGACTGTAATTTTTTTCTAACATGGTTGTGCTCTGCTTCTCTGCTAGCTAGCGAGGGTGGTGAAGGAAATGAGTGCCCCAAAGTTTATAAAATGTGTGACTGTTGGAGATGGAGCTGTTGGGAAGACCTGCATGCTCATCTGCTACACCAGCAACAAGTTCCCAACTGTATGTTTAACTTCCCAATCCCATTCATACCGAATAATGAATTCATCTTCTTTCTTTTTTTTCCTTTTTTACTATGAATATAGGTAACCATTTTTCTCTTCTTTGTTTGGTATTCTGTATGTATATCGATATCGCACATTATATACTCCTTTTTTTTTCCCCTTAGCCTTTCAATTTAGACTAATTCTTCCCATCCTGTTCCTTGAAAAAGTGGCGTTTGATTTTCTAAATTTAGTTCATCCCATGCTTACTTCCTTTTCTGTAATTATTATTTTGCCTTCCACTTTGGGTTTGGCTTCTGAGATGAGTGAATATTTGGTTACTTGTTTTTCATTTTTTCTTAGAAAAATCTTTTTTCATCATCATCAGAGTATATTGCTCTTTTATCGCCCCTTTTTCTACCAATTTATGGTATCTTAAAGATTCTTATTTTCTTAGGTGTCATCTTAAAAACTATAGCTGATGAATCATTCTTACTACAAGAGATACTCTCTTACACTTCTTTCTTGTGGGCAGGATTATATTCCCACTGTGTTTGACAACTTCAGTGCTAACGTTGCTGTGGATGGGAGGACTGTCAACTTGGGACTGTGGGACACTGCAGGTGCTCAGATTATTGATTCAGTCTCTTTGAAGAAGGGATTAATCCTCCTTGTTTTCTTGTTTATAGTTTGTGATGCCTTCACTCTGGTGTGTCTTGGTTGGCAGGCCAAGAAGATTACAGCAGATTGAGGCCGCTGAGTTACAGAGGAGCAGACATATTTATTCTGGCTTTCTCTTTAATCAGCAGGGCAAGCTATGAGAATGTTCTTAAGAAGGTATTAATCCAAGTGTCACTTTGACGCCGTTTCTCTTTTTCACCTTTTTCTACTGTGGAATTGGATTTCTGGTGTTTGGGCAAATGGGCTTGTCGTCTTTTCGAAATAAAGTGTAAAAGTGATGGATCTCCAACTCGATCTTTGATCTTTAGTGCTTTCCCTGGTCAAACGGGAAGGCTGACTGATTAAGTGTATCCTGTGCTTTCTTTGACTCAGTTATCCTCGAAACTGCCTTTCCTGTAACTTTGATTTGACTGTGTTTCTGATTTTGGTTGAACAAGAGTGTTGTTATAATTTCAGTTTAATGCCTAATCATGAACTGTCAGATGTTTATTGTAACAAACTAGGACCGCACCCAAAAAAATTAGCCGAAAGGTATTATTTGGATTCCTAAATTTTGTATAAATAATAGTGAATAACCAATATGGGACTAAAACACATGCTACATAGGTTCTCACATACTCCCCCGTTTAAATTCTGGCTTCTTCACAAGGTTAAGATTTCAAAAATATTTAAATCTAATTACAAACACCACGATCAGCTCGTGGTCAAACAAAATGGGCCCGTGTTGCAGAGTGTCTTTTGATATCATTTGTAAATTCAGGACCATACCCAAAAAGGGCTAGCTAATGTAGGACTAAACACACATCCGCATGGGTTCTCACGTTTATACTTTATTATATGGATTAATGTATTCTTTTCATTTCATTTCATCAGTCACCACAATGCTCTTGTAATCTATGAAGATGCTTGTGAGTTTGCTTTGAAGTGACATGCTATATTAACAGAATTATGCAGCGTTGATTGAGGATCGAGCTCTCCTTTTTTTTTCCCTTCATATTATTTCTTTAAGGCAATGAAGAATCATCATACTAATGAAGGATGCTGTATTATCAAAAATTTTAGCTTCTTGGCTTATGCACTAAATAAACAACACCTAATAGATGTTCTTTTTTTATTATTTTTGTGGATCAGTGGATGCCTGAACTTCGTCGCTTTGCACCCAATGTTCCAACTATTCTAGTTGGAACCAAGTTAGGTTCGTAATCACTTCGCATTGAACAATTCTTGGCTTATATGATGTAGTGATGAGCTCACATTTTAAGAAGGCAACATTCTTTAACAACATAGGTGTCCTGTTATTAAATATTCTCAGATCTACGTGAAGATAAAGGATATCTTGCTGATCATCCAGGTGCATCTTTGATTACATATGCACAAGTAAGTGGCATGTGTTTATCATCTTGGAAGAGTTCTAGTCATATAATCACCAACATTCATGGAGCATTTCAACTAACCATTGTTGCGTAGGGGGAAGAACTTAGAAAACAGATAGGTGCAGCAGCATACGTTGAATGCAGCTCAAAGACGCAACAGGTATGTTCTTCCAGAGATGAGTGTTTTAAATATAAATAGTAGTTAGGCTTCTTTTTATTAATTTAATTATATATATCTCCATCCTCACTGCTTTGTAATAAAAACTGAGTATCCTAAATGTCATTGTCTGAGAGATTTTATTTTTCCGTTATTTTTTCCTCTCATTTCAGTATTGATGCTTTTTTAAAAAAGACAAATATTTTTGGTTTGGATAGAACATCAAGGCTATTTTTGACACTGCAATCAAGGTGGTTCTTCAACCGCCACGAAGGAAGGACATGGCGAAGAAGAAAACCAGAAGAAACTCTGGTTACTCAATGAGGTAAGTAGCTGATTGTGGTTATCTTTGATTTGCTTATGATCAGTTTCTATAGTCAGGACTACAAATATTCACAGTTTTCTATTTCATCCTGAGATGGACTTTATTGGAAAATAGAAAAATTTTATCGAGCAACCATTGCTTTTCTCTCAACTAAACAGTTATTCACATCTCCTTGATTCCTGAAGTTGGAAGGATGTAAATTTTTCTGATACATAGAAATAATATGTTCAGAGTACTATACCGCCATCCTCTTTCATCCTGGGACTGACGATTTCTAAATTTGAAATTTTCTAAATGACCATAAAACAGAAAGATGCACAGAAGATGATCAGCCTAATGACATCATTAATTTAAAGGAACCTTGTAGAAATTTTCACTGCTATCATGACGCGTGCGTTAACATCTTTTCTGCAGGAGATTCATGTGTGGCAGTGCATGTGTTGCGTAGTACAAGAAAGCTACTTATTTTGTCTTGTTTGTAAGTACATGTGCTAATGTCCATGTTAGCTGAAACATATTGCCATCAGTCTTTTAGTTCTAGTGAGACAGCAGGCAAGTGATTTGTTTTATCTGTGGCTCGAGGGAACTTTTTGTTCTCCCATGCTTATATGGAAGGAATCCTTCTTTTGTTGTTGTTGTTGTTGTTGTTGTTGTAAGAACTGAACATCTTTTACTTTCATATGTTATATGATTCCTGTTCTTTCTGGTTATTTTATTAGAGATGCAATACAATGGTCAATAGTTCGACATTGTTATAGGCACATAGATGACATGATGTGCATGTCGGGATGGTATATGAATGTTAAATGAAATTTATTTTGGTAAAGCTGGACTCAGATCAGAAAGCAAAAGGTGGGTCCTTACTAAGAAAAACAGGACGAGAGCATATGATGCACAAACCAAAAGTGCCTACTCATAATTTCTGAAGGTTCGAGGTAAAATAACTGGAAAATTCCCTCAGACAGAGAACATGCACCAGAAGCTACAACCTTTCCATGAAAACAAGTGGGAGAGGGGAAGTTAAAATTATAGGTACAGGCTAGAAAACACTGAGATGTGGGAGATGGGATTGAATGAGATGCGATCAACTTGGAGGCAATATATAATTAAGGATGAGTTACTGATATAATGAGACAAATAAACTGTAATCTGTGTTACAGGAGTTCAACATTAGACAAAATTTGTAAAATTGCTAGTATTTAAACTTCTGATGACAACTTAAACTAGAACAGGTGCAGGAAACAAGAATGAACTCAGTCAAAGTAGGCAAATTCCAACTCAGAATATTTAGAATCTGTAGTAGGGCAACATATCGAGAACTAAAATACTAAACAGCAAATGACCAATTAAAGTCGTTTCTATCACAGAATTTGAATGTACATACAAAATCAACTCAATGCAACTGATGGACAAGTACTTGCGGAGTAGAATAAAAGTTGAGAAAAGGGGAAAAAAAACCACATTACAAGAAAAGTTAAAAAAACAACAACTCGTGAATATGTTTCTTGGGATTCACTGATTCATGGAGTGCACCGCGGGAGGGACCATGCTTGCTTCTTGTTGCTGAGCAAGGTAACCCATCCAACCTGCCAACAAGAACCATTAGCACATTTAGCAACCATGTTGCATAAAAAATTACTTGAAACATTTATCTGGGCAGTTGGGGAAGTTAGCCCTAGGTCCCATCCTTTATCCGGATACCTTAGATAATATGATCATTAAGATTTCTGGGCCATCACCAGTGAATGCATGGTTCACACAAGAAAAAGGTTATGATCACCTATTGAAGGGTCAATTCCTCTGTTTTGGAGCTCCCTGTATTCCTGGCAAAGGGCACAGCATGGGCAAAAGAGATGGACGCTCCAATCCTCTGCTGGAGCCTGGACCAGGTTGTATTTGAGTCTTAGCTTTTGCCTGTAACTGGTGCCCAAGATGGAGCAGGCGAGAACTGGTAACAGCAAACCATGCATGAAACTGCCCAGAGTGCAACCTACGAAACATTTATTGTGTCATGAAGAATAACAAAGAAAAAGAAAGCATAAGTAGCTATATGATCTGATTATGTTGTCGAATATTTTAATAATATCCATGCCTACTAAGGAATTTTTAATCTTGCTGGCAACATAGATTTTACTTTAAGTTAATGGAGAAGCAGGATCCATAAATGGCGCAAAAAGAGTAACAAATTTGACCCCAAGTAGATGGGATAAGGCTTTTTTACTTGCGGTTGCTAAGTTTTGGCTCATGTAGATACACATGGAAATCACAATGATAGTTCTTGAAGCAACACTGTTGTAATAGGTTTTATATATGATGATATAATAAAAATCAGTAGACTGAACAGTCCTAGTATACAAGGCAGGTGGTGAAGTTGATAAGTTATGTGCAGATGCATCAACGCACAATCTCTGCATTCTAGCTGGTGTGTTTGCATACCTGTTGGTTGGCAAATCTTTTACATTTTAGGTGCACTTTAGTTGAGATGATTCCTTCTTCCTTGTATGCTCTAATTGTTTTTCATTTTGTATTTGCATATAAAGATTTAATAAGATGAATCATTTTGTCTTACAAGAATGCGAGATATCGAAGGGCAATAAGAGAATTTAGCTAAAAAAGTTCCTGTAGGTATGAATGTCTTCCGATCCATTGATCAAATCTCTGAAGTTGAAGTTTACCTCTTCTTTTTCCCAATAGTTTAATAGATCATCCCAATATTTCAGTGAGAGTGTAGCTGCATGTTTTCCTTTGGTAATAAATCCATGAACGCGTGATAACTTGGTCATTTTAGTATTTCTAAGATCATTCCCCATGCCTCGCTCTCAAATTACCGATGTCTTTTCTACCCGTTTATCCCTTCTACGTGGCGATTAATACAAAAATAGCAATTTCTGATAACTCTTGAACTTCTTTGAATACTTCGTCGTAGTTCCATGTGAGTTGCTTAAAACTGATACAATCTATAGTTTTTGTGCATATACGAAATGTTTTTTTTTTTTGTTTTAACTGTAAACTTATGAATTTAGGTACAATTATTCTATATTTTGAGTATTATATTGGTAATATGTTCAAATCTAAAAGTAATTAATATGTCAGATATTTAAATTGTTTGTAAACTATTTTCATTTGTTTTTTTTTTTCACACTTCTAGCAGTAGGAGAGAGTTGTTTTTTTCATTCTGACATTTTTAAATAAAACCCATCCAAGAACTGCTGAGATTTGTCCATAAATTTTGGAAAAAAAACTCAACTAAACTTTAGCTATACGGATCCGTATTCCACTTATAGTTTAAAAAATCCCCAATATATATATATATATATATATAAATCTCACTGCCTAGCACCAACAATTAATGGATAAATAGAGCCGAGATTTAGCTTAATTTGCTTGAAAATTGAAAACTATTTGCCTTTTACTTACTGGTTTGTCCCTCGTCCAAAATCTCAGCAATCTGCCCGAACGTGACACAAGGGAAGAAGGCGGTCAGCACAGCTGAAATAAAAAAACGCCAGCAATAGATGGGATAAACAAAACTTACAAGAAATCTATATACAAAATGACCAACTTGTTTCATAGGCCAAAAAGGTTAGGCAAGTTCTCAGGCATGCTTTACTGTGAATTTATATAAGCAGAGAGTGTTGGTCAATCCATCCTATCCATTCCTACGACTTGTTTTCTACCTTTGCTGCTGTGGTGGTGTGTGGACGACTACGCTTTGAACAATTACTCAAACTAAATAGCGAATCATCTGCGATGCTTTATGCATCAAGATGTGGACATTGTAATGCAAAGTTAAAACAGAATTCAGCAATTCATGGGCAATCTTACCATTAGTTGAATTCTGGTCGCAGTCGAAAAGACCTGACGTCCATGGTTTCCCGACCTTCATAGGATACGGGGAGCCACCACCATTCATCTGTTGGGGTGCGGCGGCGGGCCATCGCCCTGCCGGAGGGAATGACACCGGGGTACCGGTGGCAACTGGAGGATGCTGTGGCATGGTAGCTGGTGGAGGATATGGTGCTGGAGTGTTACCCATGGCCATCGGCGGGTGCTGCGGAGCATCATTGTTTGGCATCGGAGTCGGAGGGAAGGGCACCGGAGAGCCCATAGCATGCCGAGCCTCGCCGCCATAGCCAGGCTCCATGGCTGCAGGCTGGGCATTACTAGGCTGAGGTCTACCCATTGCAGCTCGCAAGATGATTTCTTTCACTGACCTCAATCAGCTCATTGTGTATGATTTATATACTTCGAAGTCAACCACCATTCCCTCCAATATGTGGATTGCGTTGGACTTGGAGGGCCTGGTTGTAGTTTTCTACGAAATGCAGGCTTGCGAGCATGTCGGCAAGTTGGGTGATTCGATCAACGAGCTTGGAGCTTTGATGGAACTGCAGATTGGATGGATACGTCTGAGATTCTGCAAGCCTTCGCATTCTAGTTTGACCAATCTAGCCGCGTCCCGCCGCAATACATTGGAGCTGGTTGGCATCTTTGACTTTAAATGCTGGGAAAAGATCACTTCACAACACAACAACATTAGTTTACTTTGACTGCTGACTTTCAAGAGCTAATTCTCTAAGAAAAGCTTCTCTTTCTCTCCATTCATTCCCCATTACCTTGTTCGGGGTATTAGAATCCATATGCCATCGGTTGACTCTTTTTGGGTGTCACCCAAAATCGCAGTAGGAAATAGTAGCTGGTAGATACTACGCTTAGAAAGCAAAACAATCAATTGAAATCTAGGCTGTCTGAATTTTAAAATAAATATACAAATCCAGCTGTGTTTCGTCAACCCCACCACCTTCTGTAAGAAGGTTGAGCTTCTTTTGCTTCTCCTGGGGGAAACGCCTCTCACAAGGTTCAGCGCCGTGCCTCTGCTAAGCCCATCCGCCGGCTGCTGCCCCGGCACCAAGGAGCTGTCCATGATTCATCCACACAAGGGGTGTCAGCGTATTTCTTTTTTTTTGACCCCTCTTTGATCAAAAAATATATGATGCAAGTCTGGAGACCAATTAAATATCAACAACTCTCCTGGTATTGAATGCCACCAAAGCCTGCATAACATGTAACTTCGAACTTCTATCATCATTATTTTTCTTTCAGGGGAGAATCTAACATCAACAATCATAGATATGCATCAGACAAAATTTCCAATTTGAAACGTAGATTAGTATCTTCTTATTCTCAGTTCTCAATCAGCTGGTGTCCACAGATTTTGCAGATAGTAAACGCAGCCTATAGTATTAGTTAAAAATTCATGACAGCAAAACATCTGCATGTTGGTAGACATGCTCTAATCTTACTACACTGCTGAACTGACATGAAATTATAGAGAGCAAGAGTAAAAATCATAACCATGAACATCGAGCATTGTCCAAAGTCTCGATGGTACGGTAATGCATGAGGCTGGTGAAAGCGCATAAACCTAATATATTGCCACGCTGTTAACATGCCTCTGATAAACTATTAGAACCACTTGGTATGTTTCAGCCATATATCACTAAAAAGTTGTATCTTTTCAAGTGGAATGACTACTAGAAGCAGAAGTTTAAATTAGGGATGCAGTTTCTCGGAAGAACTGATGGGTGATAATCACAATGCAGCAGTTTGCAGAGCAAATTTTGGGGCATACAGTCCTGTCTCCCCAAAGTCCTCCTCTAGCTTTTTATAGATCTCCTTATCAGTTTTACCAGTTCCGATCTCATCCTGTATCAACTGCATGATGTAAGAAAACTTTCACTAGAGGGAGTGCAAAACAATCTGAAGAAAACATGTCAAAATTTCTATTTATTCTAGCATTTTAAGTTTTAAAAATATGTTAAAGCACCAAAATTGCCGGACGAGAATCAACAAACCCTTAAAATTTACTAGTCCTTAAGGCTGCAACAAATACAACCACATGCATTTTAACAGACCAGGTTACCTTAAACAAGAAAATGAGTTTCTGGACAAGGTAACAGAAATTTAAACTTGATTTGTGCTCATAATGGAGAAAGGAATGTGCAGGAGCAGCAGCACCATCGCCCAGGTCATGCAGGGCACTCCATGATAGGGATGCATCAGAGTAGCATGAAAGAAAAAGATGCTCTTGAAATGACCGTCAAGGCTAAAGGATGACTCGAGATGTCTCAATTTGTGACAGACTGAAAGCAAGCATAATCAACTAGGGGTTCTTTGAAAAAAGAACCACAAAACTAAAGGAGAAAGATGCAAAAGTCATGGACAACAATGTGTGTGTGTGAGAGAGAGGGGTTACCTCAGGGGTTCCATGAAGCAAGATAGGCTCTGGATTCAAATACATAAAGTTTAAGATATTGTGCAGAGGTGAAATAGTAGGGTCTACCTTCAGAAAGGATTAAACGTCTTAAACTATGACAGTAATTAAGAATCTGTACCAAGTCACAACTGTAGCCCAAGTTTCCAGAAAACACCCATTGACAAATGAAATAACACTAGGCAGGTGCTTTGCATCTGATTGACAGTTTGAGACAAGAGGGATCAATTTGAAGTTCTGATGGAAAGTGACAATGCAAACAACCCTGAAAAAATACACAGCTTGTGTGATGCATGTGATCAATTGGAAAGAAAACAATGTGGTGGACAGATGTGATCCCATCAATGAGGAACTTCCGCATGACACATCCAGCACACCTCTAATTTGAGAGAAGTATTTGATTAATGTCTATAATGACATTCAACGATGAAATTATACTCTGCAAACGGGACATGTATGATGGGTTCGAGTGTAAGGAATACTTGATGAATAACTTTGATTCAAGAGGGAAGGAGCATCTGATGGAAGGCTATGACTTAAAGTGTTTGATGGATGACCACATCATTACTTTAGATAGAATTATTGCAATCACTAGTGATGTAAGTTGAGAAACATACTCCCACTTTGATGAATGTTTCCTCTTCCCTGTATATGAGAGAGTTCGTATGGGTGTTTCACTAAAAGAAACAAGTCTTCTTAAATGTAAACTCCACTGCCTCAAGAAACTACTCACAACACATGCCTGAGGCCCCTGCTCTGCATTTCCATATATTTAAGTTTCTATGAGAACCCAATCCTCTTTGGAAGTCATTTACCATTTGAGCAGAAATCTCTCTCTTTTAATTTTACTTTAAGGGTTTGTAGAGCACAATCATTGAATTCGTACCAAATCATTTTTTTGGAAAAAAAAATCCATGTTTGTGCATCTGGTCACAAAATTCATTCTGTAATATCATAGTATAGACAAAGTAAGATTATTAAGATCTCCCCATTCTCTTTAAGTATGCTACCGACATTAAGATACAAAAGTAACACAGAAGTTCAATGCCAAGGACAACTTAAAAACAGAGAAAGCAAAAGAACGTACGAGATGCAATACCTTTCTGAGAAGAATAGCAATATCTGCCTGTGTCTGCAAGGGACTGGCTCCCACATTTGGTGCACCGAACCTTATGACTAATGTTCCTTGCCTGATCCTCCATAGTCTCAGCCTTCTTCACTTCTTCTTCACTTTCCATTGCAAAAAAGCCTGCCTCAAAGACCACTATGGTAGGTCGAAAACCATAAAAACCATATAGTCTGGGCTTTTCATGGCATTAGACCATATGGAACAAGTTAGTAAAAGAATATCAGTTATCCACTAGCTTCATTCTATTATCTCATACAAAGGAACTATAAAGAGAGTTTATGGAGAATCTTCAAGCTATAAAACCACAACCAAAAGGTGCTTGGTTGGAAGTTCCAAGCCACAAAGAAGTTCACAAACTACAACTACAGTTCCTTTGAACTAGCTCTATTAGATATGATCACATTTTCAAGAAAGCCATTTCATCAAATATTTCTAGTGCTCTTTTGAATCTTAACTCATGCATCCGCAGTTTAGCATTCAATTTAAACAAACTTCAATTTTTTTTAACCATTTTATCAAACAGGTAGCCTGCAAAATCACAACCCCTTAACTAAAGCCCACACAAGCATCTCTATTCGCATGCTATCCAAGAATTCAAACAAAAATTTTGCAAAAAAAAATAAATAAATAAATTTGGGAAACCAGAAATTCTTAGGAAGCAAATACTAAAATAGCAAAAGAAATTATCTCATTATTAGAGTGTGAGTTTATGTTCTTTTCTAGAATTCCCAAGTTCAACCAAGGTAGGGAAAATCCTAGCCTGAAAGGTCCCACACCAGCATAAACTTGAAACCATATCCAAAGTAACGTCACAGGAACTAGAACTATAAAAACACATCGATTACAGTGTTATTTACATCAATACCCTCTCTCTTTCTAGACCGTAATTGGGAAACTCCTGGCCACCAAACGTTGGAGGGCAATATGGTAATTTAAAATTTGAGGGCTTTTACGTAAAGTCATACCTCTTCCGCTCGCTCGTAATAGGGGTGGTTCTATATACACCCCCCCTATTGCTCAGGACACCCCCCAAAAATTAAAAAAAAATTAAATACTCTCTACACCCCCCCATTTGCTAAGGACACCCCTAAAAAATTAAAAATTTCTAAATTACCCCCCACCCTCCCCACCCCCTCACCTAAATTGCTCTCTACACCCCCCAAACCCCCCCCCCCACCCCGCTCTTCCCCTCCAAAACACCTCGCCAACGCCCAAAACCCCCCCGTTCCCCATTCTCCCTCTCGTCGCCGGCATTCTCCCGATCTCCGACCACCTCGCCGGCTTCTCCCGGAACCACCTCGCCGGCTTCTCCCGAAATTTTTTTTTTTCACGGTTCGTGCTCCGTTCGGCACTGGATCGCCGAACAAAAGGCTTCTGTTCGGCTGAACAGTGCCGGACAGAAGCCTTCTGTTCGGCACTGTGCAGCCGAACAGATCTGTTCGGTTGAGGGTTGCCGAACAGAAGGCTTCTGTTCGGCACTGTTCAGCCGAACAGAAGCCTTTTGTTCGGCGATCCAGTGCCGAACGGAGCACGAACCGTGAAAAAAAAAATTCGGGAGAAGCCGGCGAGGTGGTTCCGGGAGAAGCCGGCGAGGTGGTCGGAGATCGGGAGAATACCGACGACGAGAGGGAGAAGGGGGAACGGGGGAGGAGGGGTTTAAGGGGGGTTTGAGGGGTGTTTTTTTTTCTTTTCAAAACGAAACGGAGGAGGAGGAAGGGGGTGTATGAGAAAATTTCAAGGGCAATATGGTAATTACACTAAAGGTTAGTTTGGGTATTTTTTTTTTGGTTTTTGGGGGGTGTCCTGAGCAATAGGGGGGGTGTATATAGAACTACCCTCGTAATAGTAGAGAACGCCGGCCACCTCGAACCCAAGAAAGCCTCGCCGAAACCCTTGCTCCTCCTCCTCCGCCGCCGCCGCCTCTCGATCGCCGACGCTATGGATCCGCCTGCCCCTTCCTCCCGGAGCTGGAGCATCCACGGCCGGTCGGAGATCATCCAGCGGTACGAGATCCTCGAACGCATCGGCTCCGGCGCGTACGCCGACGTCTACCGCGGCCTCCGGCGGTCAGACGGCGTCGTGGTGGCCCTCAAGGAGATCCACGACTACCAGAGCTCGTTCCGGGAGATCGATGCCCTCCGGACCCTTCGGGACTCTGCCAACGTCGTCAACCTCCTCGAGTACTTCTGGCAGGAGGACGAGGACGCCGTGCTCGTCCTGGAGTTCCTCCCCACCGACCTCGCCTCCGTCATCCGCGACGCCAAGAGGGGCAGCGGCCTCGCGGTCGGCGAGGTCAAGCAGTGGATGCTCCAGATCCTAAGGGGGGTCGACGCGTGCCACCGGAACTCGGTGGTCCACCGTGATCTCAAACCGTCCAATCTGCTCATCTCCGCCGATGGGGTTCTCAAGGTGGCGGATTTCGGCCAGGTATCTACTGGAATTCCCTCCCAAGTTGGTATCTTTTGGTTCCTCGAAGTTATAATTTGTTTCTACGAATTTTGCAGTCCATTTCATGCATTAATGTGGTGCTTGTCTTGGTTGATAAAAATAAAAGCTTTCTGCTCATTTCTATTTATGAGTTTTGTTCTCCTTGCTTTATCTCAAATTGCCGGTTTTCACAATTTCATGCTTGCGAAGAGCGTGTTTCTTTACCACCAAAACAGAGAATTACTTTTAAACAGTCAGCACATGAGAAATTATTACTAGAAAAGAAAATAGTTGCAAATGCTTTATCAGGTTGTTCCAAGTTCCATTTGTCATACACTGTTTTCAACTCGGCATGATTATTCCGAAAAAATAAGTGATGTTAGACATGGATGACTAAACCTTAATAGCAGGAATCTTCAGCCATCGAAGGGTAATGCCCCTGTTTCAGAATCTTCCCAGAACCTGGGAGCTGTACTCGTGTTCCTATTTGCTTCTTTTGCTTCAAGTGTTTTTATAATTCCCACAACCCCACCCGATTCTAACAACTATGGATTAAATTGATGCTGGCGGTTGTTACAACTATTCTTTTTATTACTTTTGACAGGAGATAAAATCTTTGATTTGGTTTGGAATGGGAAATACGATTGGTCTCTCATGTTCACCTTGAATTTACTAGTGAAATTTTAGCTATACCACCCTGATGCACAACAAATCAGAGGTTTTTGCTGTTATATGGAGAACAATAAGACCATTCTTTTCGGCTCTGCTAGTTGCAGAGAAGCTAGTGGGTAAAGTGTTGAGCTTGTGGAACTAGGTTTCTGGAATATCCTCTTATCCTATTGGTATATATGATTGTGCTGACACATGTCCATGTCACCATTTATGGCACCTATGCATGCCATACATGTTGCTGACTACTGAAATTGTTAAAATATAGTTGATCAGGTGAAGTCCTTTCCTTCTGGAACCAGATCATTTTTTTTCTTGATATTATCTTATCTGCTCTGAGCCAGTCTAATTCCTGCTCGTGATTGTGACGATGCTATATGGCCTTGGAATGTTCTGACTTGATGGCTCTTGGAGCTAGAGTTATCTTTAAAAGCAAAATCTTATTTTAGCTATTCATTTCTTATGTCGTCAGCCACTTGGAAAAACAAGGGCTTGGGGTGGGCATGTTAAGGGTCCTAAGGCCCAAGTTAAAAATGCATGGACATGGTGTTTGTTGACAATGAACAACCCACATCAGGCGCAAAGCAATCGCCATGGTTAGAGTAAAAACAGAGATGTATTAGTTCACTATCAAGAAGGTGTAGCATTTCTTCATTTTCATTTAGGCGAGATTTAGAGTTTCTAGTGTAATTTTCAATTTTTTTTTGTCTTTTCTGTACTTTTAAAGTTCTTGGTGGATTCAATTAGCTGCTTATCTGGCTAGACTTTTGAAGTATAATAGCAAAAGCTAGAGAAAGAAAAGATGTTGTGATTCCAAGGTCTAGGCTATATGGATGATAGGAAGCTAAAGTTGTGACTATATGGATTTGTGAGCTTTGAAAGGAGAGAAGTGGTTCTCCATCGACCTTTCAAATATATTAAAAATGGATACCTGAAGGGTAATGTAGTTCATATTTTGTGCATATTATAGTTAGGGATAGTGGAAAGGGTGGCAAATTTTGATACTATGAGTGAAAAAATAATGTTTGGACTGTTGTGTAGATTTTTGTTTGTCATAAACAGTTGTGGAATGATGCAAATGCTTGATAAATATAAGAAGTTGGGTGTGCGATGGGAGGGTATAGGATTAAGGGTATTGGCGGTTTGACAAAGGACTTAAGTGGGGTTCAAATGGGTAGCTTCTGAAAGGGTAAAGACTCCAAAGTCAAAATATTTTTGAACATTGGTACTTCATCTTCTTATTAGCTGGAAGGGCTTTTTTCTTGAGTTCCCTATGGAACTAGAAAATTGTTGTCTTTCTTGAGTCCTAGCAGGGATTGCAAATGATGATTTCGATAATCATACTGACCTAGACATAGTACTTGAATTTACTAAGAACTTAATTGGTTGCAAATAAATTCCCCCCTTTTTTTCTTTTTGTTGTTTGGCGATCCAATACTCACTTTGCTTGAAATATAGTAATGATTTTAGATGCACACAATAATAGTGTATGTAGCCACTTGCATTTCATTATGCCTATCTGCTCCCAAGAGTAAATGCATTTGTGGTTCAGCATCCCATCCCACTAGTATAGTTTCTATTGTTTTTCCTTTTTAATTTTTCCTATCTGTTGGGGTGGGGGGGTTAGGGATAGGTGCTCTACATTTAGACCACGAGAGGATGTACTTTAAGTGGTTTTGTGATTGAATTTCTAGTTTGTAATTTTTGAAAATTTTCTTTATTTTTGGCTTGTCAGTCAAGGATACTTCACGAAACAAGATTTATCTCCAGAGACAACAGTCCACATGAACCGGGTTCCGAGAATGAGGCATGGATACCACAGCAGCCTGCAATACTGGAGGAGGGAAACCGGCCGTGGCTGGATGGACCTGAAAATCCAGCTTCTTTACAGCCCGGACCTATCAACGAAGATGAGTATCTGCGGGAGTTGGAGGGCCTCAAGGCAGAATATGCAATGGAGGACACCGATAAGGAGATGAGCCAGCAAGATTGTGATGCATCTTGTCTTGCCACATGTAGTACAGGTGATGTGGAAGATGATCCCTTCAAAAGCTCCTACACTTATGAGGTAGAAGAGGTTAAAGAAGACGATGAATCCGGCGCCCTCACCTCATGTGTCGGGACACGGTGGTTCAGAGCCCCAGAACTACTCTATGGATCCACAAGTTATGGACTCGAGATTGACCTCTGGTCGCTAGGCTGCATTTTTGCTGAACTTCTTAGTTTAGCACCACTCTTTCCAGGGACATCAGATATCAATCAGCTTGGTAAAATTATTAGCATTTTGGGAGATTTGACTGAAGAAACATGGCCAGGTTGCTCTAAGTTACCTGATTACAATAAGATCTTCTTTAATAAAGTTGAAAACCCAATTGGTCTGGAAGCATGCCTTCAAAATCGATCAGCCGCCGAAGTTAATCTTGTGAGGAGGCTTCTTTGCTACAACCCATCTGGTAGAGCTTCTGCAATGGAGCTGCTCCAAGACAGATACTTTGCCGAAGAGCCTCTGCCTGTTCCTATAAACGAGTTGAGAGTTCCTTCCACAGAGGATGGGCATGACGACAGCTCTCCAGAAGAATGGGCTGATTACAGGGATTTGGGTTCAGATTCCGATATTGATGAGTTCGGCAGCATGGATGTGACAACCACTGAAAAAGGTTTCTCTATACGTTTCTCATGATGAAGATAATGTGTGTTGGTTATTTTTGTGTTTTCGCATTGTGCTGACAGGATAGGCATGCGAAAAATTTCATAAACTTGATCCCAAATATGTATATGAGAAGGATGATGAGCTACCGATTCTGAGAAAAATAATAGCAATTTCCGTCAGTGATGATTAAAAAAATGAGGGGAGTTCACAACAATAAAAACAAATGTTGTAAATGGTTGCTTCAGCTTTTTGTGATTTTGGGTCTTCATTGTCTCTATCAAGCTATCGCGAATCCTAGAGGAGGTGGTGTTGTTTCACCATTGTTTGTTTCCATCAGGAAAGTCCATAAAAATCAGCTATTTTCCCTCCATGACTTCTGCTTGAATTCTGGATAACCTATCAACATCTGCCAACATACCAGATTGAAAATCTGAATGAAAAACAAACACTTTCATAAAGCTTGAATGGATAATCTCTCGTAGCCGCTCCCTCTTTTGCCTCAAATTCCTACATTTTTGTAGGCGTTTTTTGGAGCAAAGATAGGATCCTAAGGAGCGAACAGGGTTTGGCGCCGGTCCTTCGAGGCTCGTATCTAGAGGGATAGAGAGGGGCGACAAGACGGAAGACAGAGAGGATGGAAAAGGACACGCATGGTTGACTAAAGTTGCCCGTGCAAAAAAAAAAAAAAAAAACGAGTCCGGTTCTGCGGCTTCTGCCGTGCTAAAACCTGGAATCGAGTCACCTTTACAGCATTTCTCATCGTCAAATGCAACCGGACCCAAGCATTGTAACTTGACATCCAGCACGGATATTTTGAAGGGGATGTATACAGCCAAAGCTATTTTAAAGATATATAAGACATGAACTTCCGAAACCGAAGACAACTTGGTGACTCCAAGACAACCGAACACATTAAGCTGAGCTATAGGACAGATAAACTGGTGAACTGAAGCATGCTAAAAACCATGGACAGAAAACATGTCAAGATCCAATGCTCAATGTATGTGCGTGCGTGCTAAAGAGAGGGAGACAGAGAGAGAGATCAAATGTTGCTGATGGCATTTGCTTTTAAAGTACAACTCAATGCTCAAATTCCTCCCTTATTATCTCATAAAAAAAGCAGAACAATCAGGTCAATAAATTCACCAACACTTTGAGCAGACAATCGAACTGGAAGACTGCTCTCATATCTTGCATTGTTTTATATACATATACCCAAGAAAGAAGTCATGATCACATTTGAAAACCTTTGAGCCAATATATTAGGTACAACAGCAGCACACAGACAGATCCATGTTTACAATCCCTACCTTAACCAATTTATGATCACAAGAGTTGATTGTTTCCTGTTTGAAATTGACTGATGGCACCCAGTTTTATTATTTTTTGCACATTAACCAAGACAGAAAGGTCATTGGGCTGCCAGAAACCACTGAAAGTTGGAAAACTTTATTTAAGGTCAGAGCACACAACAAATTATCACCCACGCCCATGTCCCTTCTTGCACCTTCCAGCGTCAAGCCTGCAGCATGCGTACCAGAATCAGCAAAGTGTCCTGATGATCAAATTACCCCATTTATGACAATCTCTAGTTTAAAACCAACTTACAACTTTGAGGGTGAAAGTTTACAGAAACAGGAATTTTACCTGTAGAACTTCAGAATATCTTTTAAGAAGTTCCTGGAGATAGGAGAATGCTTGACACTGAGATCTGCCTCACAGAAAAGAAATCAGCTTCTCATTTTCCCATTTAAAGCAGTAACTCTCCTCACTTTCTGCCTTCTTTGTCCATTAGGATGAACTATACTTTGTGGGTTCACGGTAGGGGTTGTAGGTCTAGGCCATATATTATCACTCTCTATCATATATTCATTGTTCTCATCTACTACGGTAAAGTCAGCAGGATTTCTGTTAATAAGACATATTCCCTTTTCACAACGGTTATTCAGGGGCTGAACTGCTGCTCCCTTACTGCTGATCCCTACACCAGTTATATCATTCCTTGCAGAATACCATCCACGATGCACATTAGAATTTACCACAGAAAAAGGGCTTTCGGAATTCTCATTTCTAGAAATAGAAATCAGGGCATTCAGTACTCCAGCCTTATTTGCAGAGTATGAAAGATCAGAATTACCCTTTCTACTAGCTTCAAGAGATGTCATTTTGCTGGAACATCCGATTCTGAAAGTTCCCGAATTGTCCGGAGGACTTGTTATTTCCTTCTGCAACAAAGACCCATATACACCAACTCTTGGAAGCGGACGGTAAGGTTTGCAAGAAATTTCTTGATGCTGAACTTGATTAGGATGTTGAACTACCAATGGAGGGTGTGCGGCCTGATTACTTTTACCTATAGGTCCTAAGCCAATCATTTCCTTTTCATATTGACCAGTAGAAGAAAGATCAGGCTCCCAAAGGGTTCCTTTATGGTTTCTATTTGGCAAATCTTGAAGAGACATGCCTGACCATTTTGCTGAATCCATCAGCCTGAGCAAATGCATTGCTGGTATGCTTTCATTTGTATATAGATCTTGTGGTCTCACCGTTTCTGAATTAGATGTATTTCCTAGCTCTGCAAAAGATGTCACTGCTGCGAAGCTTCTGTTGTGAACTGAGAATTCAGCACCCTCTTTCCTATTCTGGATGTGAATTTTAGCTTGGTCCGTTGTTTTCGAATGATCAATATTGAGTGCAACTGTCATTGGTTTTTCTTGAAGTAAGGTGTTATAGCCAAACATATTCATATGACTGTAATCAGCACTAACCTTTTCAGTATTTATTCCAAAGGGTGTTCTGCTTAGTAGCATTGATGGCTCACCCAGGGCATTTCTGAATGTATCCTGACCTAACATGTCCTGACCTTTATGGCATGATGCTGATGTCTGCATCCCCACTTTGTTCCAGCTGTGATGTTGCAAATGGCAATTTTTCTTTGAATCAGTCATAGGAAGACTAGGATGACCTCTGCATTGCAAAGGTGTTAGGGATCCCGTACTGGCACTAACAAGTTCTTCTTGATTTAGATTTATGTAATCATTTTTTCTGCCATGGCTGGTAGCATAGTCCGATAATTTCATGCTTTCATCAGCATTCTTGTCACTTCTGACAGCAGTCCAAACACTATTTCCTGTATTATTCCACACAGTTTTTCGCTGGGAAAGGTTCTCATGTAGTGCACCAAGTACCTTGTCTCCATGGCCTTCATTGACATCCAGAACATGATTATCCTCCATGATTTCAGTCCTTTCCAATACATCATGTGTGTCAGCCATAGCAGCCTTAGCATTCATCAGCCGTCTGTCATGTTTATTTTTGGCCAAGAGTTCAACTATGTCCATTGGGATGTCATCTAAAGCTTCCTGCTCACATGTCCGTGCGGTTTCTTGCTCTTCTGTAACTTTTTTCTGCCCCTGAAATCCAATGGCATTCTAAATCTCATGTGTCTAATGAAATCTAGATCAAATACATCAGCAACTACTGCCATAGATAATATGCCATATATATGTGCAAATTTTGTCTAATCATAAGAAAGACAGAACATGCTTTATAGATTATAGAATTGTCAAGATATGAACATCATCGTGCATGCATATTATAATTGCAAACCATATACCGCTGAGTTTCATGACAATTATGGTAATCATCAGTCAAGAACCAACCAAGCTCAGAAGGAGCTACCTCAAAATTCAAAAAAAAAAAAAAAAAAAATCTCAACTCCAGTTGCAGTTTCAGTTGGTGCAGAACTTACTATTAATATTTAAGCCATTGAACTAGAATTATGTTATATCATAAGAAAGAACTTAAATTCGTACGTCTAATGCTGTGAATATGGACAAAGTAAATATAGGGATTTTCAGGACTCTAGATGGTGCTTTTTGATTTTAATATTTCTACATCCGTCAAAACCTTCATCAGAAGGCTCCTTGTGAAGATCCTTTCCTTTTACAGACCCACCTGAAAAGTACTTTGATATGATCGCTTTTCCCTTAACCAACAAGGACTATACCTTAATTCAACCAGTTAATCTTTTTCTCATATAGCTGTGACCTAAAGTTTATTTGACCATCAAAGTTCACCACCTCAGACATGGTGTTCATTGTTCTCTTATGGATCTTCTTTGAGAAATGGATCTAGTAGAACATTTAGTAATTTAAAATCCTAATGAAGTTCAGGACTCATCATTGTTTTAGAAAGACATTAAAAACAACACAAGTAAAAGAGACAAGCAACCACATGACACACGCAAGATAAACACAGATGCACAGGCATACAAAGCACAAAAACACAGAGCAACATGAAGTAGTTGCTACTCGTTATCCTTTTTCACTCTTTTAACCACTAGTTAACTCTTCTATGTCTTTGAGCCAGTACATTTAACACCTCATCAAACTAGAACTTATCACCATGTTCAAACTCACAGAGTACTATAGAAGTGAAAAAAGAAAAGATGACAGCATACGAACATCAGTCCAAAACTAAACATCATAAAGGAACGTAAACTCTATGAGTATTAACAACATGAAAAAGGAATCCTTACCTTCGGCAAGTGCATCTTTCCTGATTCTTCATTGTCAATATGATACTCCTTTCTCTTCTTTCTCAAGGTAACCTTTTCACTGGTGTTGCTACGAGTACTTGGACAATGAAGCAAGCTCCTCCCAGTTTTTATGGTTCTTTTCGATTTAGAATGGATTGTCTTGGCATGCACTTGTTTGGTTGCTTTACCATCAGCAATAAAAATGTCCTTGTTAGTCAAATTTTCTTGTTCGGGCATGAGGCAGCTCTGATGCATTGCCCTTTGCATCCCAATAGCATTTTGCTTGTGTTCTTTGGCCCCACAGACTTTGAGGCTATTGACTAACCTATTTTCAGCTGAGGCATCTGCTGCAGCATCAATGTGCTTATATCTCCTCTTTGTCTTGGCTTCATTACGTGCTTTCTTTATCCAGTACATTAGAGATGACCCATCATCTAAATTTTCAAAATCTATAAATCTCCTCTTACCCTTGAATGACTTTACTTTGGTTTTTTTGTGGGAAGCATGATGAATTTCAGGACCAAGTTCTGGATCTTTCCTTCTCGATGTAGGTGGCCTTCTGACAATTCTGTCCTCAATTTGATTGCCATCTTCACTACCATCAGAAATATGAACCTCACCAGATGAGTCCAACACCTTAGTTCTCATGATCTCATCTAACAGACGAATCTTCCTAGCCTTTTTATGTTGCAGATTTCCATCAGAGAAGCCCACTTCCATGGCACCATTTCGACTTTGGACAGTATCTTGAGGCAAAGTTACATTAATGTCAGATGTTTCATCATCATTTTCATCCAATCCCTTGGAGTCCAGTTCAGAAAGATGAGCTGCAACAGCAGTTTGAGAATCAACTTGTGGCATAGCAATATTTTTTTCTAGTGGTGCTTCAGTTTCTCTGGTTGCTTTATTAAATTGTTGTTTCATCTTGCCCATTTCCCTAACCAATTGTTCATCTTTCTCCCCATGTACCATACTATCAATACAAGCAGGACTAGCAACCATCCTGAAATCGGTTCTTTTATTGAGTATTTCAGTTTCCTTTGATTTAGCATTTACCATGTCCTCAAAATACAAAGCTTCCAAAGTGTTTGCTGTTGATGTGGCATTTCTTTCTCCTCTTCCTCCCATGTGGCATGCTTCATCTTTTGTCTCAACATAAGCAAGCTTGTCACTTGATGGATTTTGAATCCCTTCATAGCTACCTTGGCTAGCTTTGGCTACCTGCAAACCTGTGAAAAGCAACAGGTAAGTCATGAAAATGAAATCATTAAGTTAAATGGGGAAATGTAAATTCAAGTTGCTAGCAGACAACCTTCTGTGGCTGCGCCTGTTAGATAGTTCTTTGTACTCTTGTCACAATTTGCTGCTGGGCAACATTCACGATTAGGCGCATTAACAGAACTACCAGCTTCAGTTAGCCCTCCATCTACAATTTTCTCTTCAGGTAGTTGATGAAAGCCTGGAAGCATCTCTTTATCATTGGCATGAGTAATGAAGGTGTTTCCAAGAAAAATAGTGCCACTTTTTACTTCAGCATTCTGAATATCAGAAGGAGCTTCATTTGCTCTTGTTACGGCACAATTAATAGCTTTGTGCCGACAGTTTTGGCAATTCCACCGTCTAAATTTAGTCATAGGAAGAGGAGGAAGGAGGCCGATATGTTTATCAGATGTTTGACCATGAAACATAGGGAATGGACAACATATCTTTGGGTCTTTCTTACGAATCTCAGCAACATATCCTCTGTGGTCAGGACAGAGCATATTAGAAAAATAATGAAATACAATTTGACTTCTTAGCTGCTACTTTGAAAATTAAATGTTTAAACATATTAAAGCCTCTTGAAGTACTCCGATCAACTATCCTTCAAACAGTAACTACTCAAAAAACTGTAAAATGTTGTGTAAATAATCAACAAGATCCTCTCATATGATATTTCAGGATATTTTCCTTGATAAAAGACTTAAGAGATACAAAGTTATGGAGCGCTAACTGATAACTTATGAGCCACATATACATGTACGCACCGCATGTGCGCGCATACACACATAATACATGTGCTGGGAAAATTTACAACAAACATGCCCTCGTCTCTGTAAAGTGCATAGGAGTAAAAGGAAGGGCATTTAGGTAAATTATGTGGTTTGCAAAAATCTCTTTCATAGGACTTGCATGTCCTTTGATCAAAGACCTACATTCATATGTAGGTATGTAATTAAATGCACCCAACATATATTCGTACATACATACCTCTATATATAACATGGCTGATTAGTCCACCACTCATGCATGGCAAGCACACGCCGCACAAAAAGAAAAAAGAAAAATGCATCCATCCACCAATCCTCATGCTCCCAGTCCACCACTCATGCTGGCAAGCACACACCGCACAAAAAAAAAAAAATGCATCCATCCACCAATACTCATACTCCCACCCCCACCCCCAACCCCACCCCGCCCCCCACCTCCCCAACCCCACAAAAAAAAAGCACATACATATATACACACAAGCACATAGATATGTCTGTACATATGAATGAGCATCTGCGTATATCTACATGTATATGTGAATGTGTAATATTAAGCACACGAACTCAAGAACATATATGCCTAAACACAGAAAAGCGAACGTGCATAAACATAGACACACGTTTATATATTATGGTGCGTAGACACATAGAAATATATAACGTGGTAAACTAGTGCATCAACGCATACCTGCATGGATATGTATGGATAAAGATAGGAATAAATAAGCATAGATAAAGATAAACATAGGAATAGATACATAAAGATAAAAAAAATACATAATGTGAATATATAAGGATAGGGATAGATGTGTATATATTTTTGGTACATAACAGATATATGTATCTATAAATATGCATATTGCGTATAGGTAGGATACATAATTTGGAAGACAAGTGCATGCATGCACACCCGTGGATATGTGCACATAAAGATAGGGATGGACAAATCACAGCTGCAGATCCTAACAACGAAAAATTTATATTGTATTTGTAAAGCATTGTACGACCAACCTAGATTCGATGAACCCTATAGGGATGCTCAATTAAAGCTCACATTACTTCACGGGCTAACAGAAATTAATAGGAGATTGACAGACTTACCGAATGGAAAAATGGTCACAAGTTTCTGTTCCTTGAACACCATCAGCTGCAGCTGCCTCAATGAGTCTTGGTTCTATTTGTGAAAGGCTAGACTGGGGAATAAGAATATTTTCCCCTCTATAATTGCTCTCCTTCACGGAACTTGCTTCCATCCCACAAAAGCAGCAAAATACTAACACTATGAAGCATGTCCTACATGGAAAAGAAATTAAAGGTTATCATCAGCAAGTATTTGTCTTCTGAAAACGCGAAAAAGTTATAGCCAGCTAAAGCATCGTGATATCATATTCACACGAGGAAGAAAACAGAAAAGATGTTCTATGCGATGATGATTCGATGATGCAACCAAACTAAAGTTAGTACTTGTAATCTTCTAATTGGATGCATCAAAGTCGAGAACAAAACAAATTCCGTGCATGTCTCGCGGAAGAACAAAGATCTAACAAGATACCAAGAGGGATAAAAAGTTCGCTTTCTTAGCCTATTGGCAGCGGAAAACAAAAGATCTAGCTTACATACAGCCTATAGATATACAAAACGACGACAAGCCCACACATCATGGTGAAGTAGTAGAAGAACCCAAGAAACTGCTAGAATAACGAACTCACACAGCACTGTGATGAGAAACAAATAAAGAAAGGAATAATAGAAGATTTTGCTGGCGAATGATCACATTTACGACATGAAATATAAGGAAATACGAAACATTTAATAACTTGTGTTCCAAACCAATCTCTATGCGTTCAAACTGAAGCATAAAATCACGTCAATCTAGGGTTTATGTAGAGATGATTACACTTTGTAAAAGAAGATCATGCCAACCATCAACCACCACTCGAGGATTATTATAAATCGTGAGATCACGCTTGCGAAGCCGAAACCCAAAAATTCATGTCAGCGATCGATGCTTATCGAGCGATCTTCTTGCTTTATGAAATCCGGAAGACGAGAGGAAAAACATTTCGTCCCCTCGCTATAACCGATCCAAGCCAACTTCTGCTGCAACCGCGATGTGTGAAGCAAAGTTTCACCCCATAAAATCATGCATCCCAAACCCCTCAACAAACAAATAGAGATTCGCCCACAAAAAAAACCGAAAAAAACCATTCTTTCGAGCGTCCAACTCTCCGATTCTAAAACCGGACCACAAAACAACCAAGAACAGCAGCGAAAGCCGACTCCGGAGGAAACTCGATGCGAAAACCAGTCGGAAAATGGGGGGAAACCACGTCAAATCTCGAGCTGGACAACAGAAACGGCAGAAAACACACCCAATAGAATCAAACGGTACCAAAGTAGCTCCGAGCAAAGATCATCGAGAAATCCAAGAATTAATACCTCTAATCGAGCCAGATGCAGATAAAAAAGGAGTCACTTTTCTCTCCGACTGCTCATCGCCATCTCCGGCCCGGCCTATCGCGATAAATCCGCGGGGAGCGAGATTCCTCATCGATGGATCCCGCGAGCCGAGCTCCGCGAGGAATCCTGCGGCGGATTAGTCAGAATTGCAGAGCTGAACGCGAGAGAGACCATGGGTTTCAATCTAGGGTTTAGAGGAGAAAGAAAGAAAGAAAGAAAGTGAAGGGGGGATGAATGGAAACGAGATTTATGGCCTCTGTTTGTGTATATATATATATACATACATAGGTGACATGGATGTGTGGCTCTGGAAAGCCCCCGCCGGGGTGACATGTCACCCCCCCACACGGCCTCAGTGTTAAATAAATTTATTGAAAGCGAAGGGGACATGGCCGAATCGGATGCCTCCACCAATACCCCATGTCTCGGTCCACCCCACCACCACCCACAAAACCCTAACCCTAACCCTAACCCTAACCCTAGCCCTAGCCCTAAAGATATATAGCACCTAGATATACACAGCTCGTTTGCATGTGTCCACATCTTGTGAAAGAATACTATTGATGATATTTATGTGGAAGATGCAAAAGAAAATTTTTTGCTTGTTCTACAATCTGAATCATTCTTTAAGCAAAGCGCCGATAGAATTTTATACATGCATAAGTTGGAATTGTATCGAATACTTCCAATTAAAACACAGCATGGAACAAAAGGTGATTTGTGATGCAGTTAATTGATATTAATTTAGAAGGCGGATTTGATAAAAATCAAAGGCTTGTAATTACTTACGCCCATAGTAATAAGATACATCTCAAAGTGCAGAAAAAGGAGGAAAAAAACCTTTAATATTTATTTGGTTTTGTATCATGCATGTAACATGAATTGTATTGTTGATTTAATAGTATCGGCATCTTGTGAAAAGCTGGGTTTTTTTATGGCACAACTCAGAAGCTAACTGACTTTTGTTGTTCTGTGACAAGCTTCAACCAAAGAGCAAACAATAGAAAAAAAGGCATTTTTGATATTGTTTTGGTACCTATCAAATGTTACCAGCAGCTGCAAATAACCACTGTTATGCCATACTGAAATCCGAAAATTATTATGTTTCTGAAAATCTTCTAATTTTACTGAGATAATGATATTTTCCTTTCAAAAGACTGAATTGAAAGAAACACCTCTGACAGGAATATCATAAATATTTATGTATACATGCATGTACGTACGTGAAACAGATTAAAAGGTTCGGCAAGCTCACTAGCTAATTCAACGTCCACGTTGTATCACCTTTGTGATGACAATGCCCTCCAGGCTCCATCTAATGGAAGGTTTGCTCCACTCCATCAGCTTACAAGTTTGCAAAAAAACTGATACGTTCCGAGAAGAGCTGGTACATTTAAAAAGATGGACATGAAAGACGACCGAGTGAAGATTTTCGTGGCCAAATTGTTTGAGAAGCTGCTCCTAGGTTTCACTGTTCCCATTGCTGAAACCTTCGAACCGGGAACGTACGTAATACGTCCTACGTACCAAAAGAAGTTTATGACCAACGTCATGTGGACTAACTATTCTCCCTTTGTGGAATGAGCTCACTAACGGACTTGGAACAGGACTTCTGGAATTAATATATACGTAAGCTGGGTTCATGGTTTTCTTCTTGTTTTTTTTTTTTCTCTGGTGTGTGTTTGTGTTGTAATACACTTGCTGTAAAATCTCAGCAAATTATAAGCTGTTACCGTTGATGGAATGACGTACGTATCGGCTGGCCGGTTGACATTGAGGCTTCCATGCACGTAGGGGAAAGAGTGATATGAGGAGACATCCCAGGTGAAAATTAAGTATAAATTTTTGTGGTGATATTTGATGTAATATGATTCTTTGATAGTAGTAGAGCTAGACAAGTCGAAATCAATTATAATTCGCCGTGTTTATATATATTCAAAAAATATACAAGATAGATTAGCTGTGAACATACGATCAATATTTCTGCAACCAATATTATGCAGTTAATAATTAGCAAGCCACTAAATAAAGTGAGTTTAGTTTCACTGTTTCGCAAGCATGTACCATATTTAAAGTTACTATGAACATGGAGGTCCCTTGCTATATATTTATCATCATATCACGTGGACGATGGAAATCAAGCAAAGGGTGGAGTTGTTGTTGATGCATTAGGAATTCCTACAATGGGTCCGATCAAGTATCCAAATAATTTAAAGAGAGAGCACAAAAGAAGCAAACACAAGTTATGACTCGCATCGAATACACAGAAACTTGAGATAATGTAGAGAAAAAGGGAGTGGCTCCACAATTTTTGATAAGTGTAAGAAAGCAGCTTATGATACCACACCCAAGCAAAAGGCTAAGATGAGCGTACTATGATTTGGGAATACTAGAGGTTGAGTTTCTAGAAATCAGATGGACAGATAATTGTTGATGCCGAGTGATAGGTTGTGACTCAAATCTGATGACAAGGAGCACTTGGAATTCAGGTGCCCCAGAAATCTGGGCGCAAAAGACAGCCCAGGTTAGCTGTTGAGGCAGGTGCAATCAACCCCAAAAGGTGATAAGAACGGAAATAAAGGGTCTATTCAAGTCAATGCGTCATCATTCACTTTTTATTTTAATGCCTCGTGGCTCCAATGGCATTGCTTTTGTTTTTTTTTTTATGCCGAAAGTAGCTTGCGTGTGGCACTGGCACCAGTTCGTAGAGGGTTCATGGAAAAAAAGTGGTCAAAATAACTCTTTATATATATAAATCGACTCAATCCAATCCATCTTTAGATGCTTTTAGGTTTGTGCTCCACAGCAACTCCATTTCCAAGAAAACTTGCTTGTATAATGATGCTGATGGTCATTCATAAAGTTGTCCTTCCGTAATAGCAATTATAACTTTGCCTGAGAGTGAATTTTAGGTATTATATATCCATTCAAAATGGTACGTGAATTGAGGTGCTGATGTAACACCAAAACTAAACTCTCTTCAGAACATGAACTTGTAATTATTAATATTCGATTTTTGAAGACTTTGATGATGAATACCCGTAAGTACAAGCCTTAGGAGGTACTTTATTTGCCTAAGTAATGGTTTTTTGGAAGAAAAAAAAGAGAGAGAAAATGGACCAAGCTGTAAATTTATCAATGAAGTATCAGTCATCGAAAAACTTGAGCTGAATGTATCTTATTCCGGGAGAAGTTGGAATCGTTTGAAGTTACGAAAGCCTCCATGAGAAGCTGACTTGAATACGTTGATCTACAATTGCCAATTTATTGCCACTTGAATCTAGGATACAGTATGTTTTCCAAAGGTGAAAATGGTTCCATCTCGGTCTCCTGAAGTGGGGTTCAGTGGTTCAGTATTCAACGGCCTGCCAGGCTTTCTCTGCAACCATGACATGGTTTTGAGAATCCATTTTATATGTAGGATCCGGTAATATCACTACCATACATGATAAATAACATCACAGAAGAAACTGCGCCGATAGTTTTAGAAGCTCTTAGACAATAGAATACAATGGAAGGCGAGATAGAAAGAGACGGTAAGGCATGGGCTTGGTTAATAGAACCAGCCCTTTCTCCAATATCACTAAACTCTCTGAATCAAGTGAGGATTCGACTCCACATCACTTGATGTCAAGATTTGCTGTCTCGGTACCGAATTCCATACTAGCTCTATATCGGTACGATAAGGCATGGATCTTTTTGGCATACCGAGTATTGGTATGCCATCTATACTGGGCGCCGGTACCGAATTGGTATGGTACAATACATCTCGTATCGTCCGATTCAGACTGGTACAGCAAACCATGCTTCATACAACTTTCAAAATTTTATAAGCTAGCACTCTTTAACTATCAAAGACTTTAGTTTAGTGCCTTAACCTCCGTACATAAGATTATTGCTAAATAGTCCAAAGCAATTGCCAAACGATTCCTAATCCTGGCAATCAGAGACTGGCACGTAATGCAGCATCTCATTGATGGCCCAAATCCCACAAGCTTTACCTAACCTTTGTGTGCTGCATCCATTTTTTTTATAACATGCCAAACTAGCAAGCAGTCTGCTTACTGTATTGATGCACAAAGCGTTGGGTTCAGTTAGATACGCTATATGGTTGGTCAGAGTCTAGGGCGCCTCACCCAAATGCCAAGACACTGGGATAGGCAACCACCACAAGAAAGAAGGAACACTTTCTGTGAGTCACCCACAACAATACAATATCTGGTATATCCCCTACCCTGTAACCAGCCCTCTTTTTCTTCTTAAAAGTAAAGAAAACCATCTTCTACTTGATGGGCAGCATTGTTTGATCACCATAATCCTCGACTCAACAATTTTCTTTCCTACAAAGATCAAATGCAAGCATTAGCTTAGACTCGCCGCTAATTAATCACTATCACCAACTTTTTGAAACTGGAGTATCATAATCAGAATTGACCGCCCAAATCATGCAAATATAATAAGAGGTTATTAACCATGTAGCCACCAAATTATTTTGAGCCAACTCAATCAATCGATGAAGTCAAATTATTTACGATGAAGTCATTGCATGCAGATTTTAAAGGATATAAACCACTAGATCACAGACACAGCCTCACCCACAAAGGGCAACTTGTCACAAAGCATCAGAGCAGTCTCAAGATTTCCTATTTCTGTCCCTGCTCCATTATTTATTCTACTGACCAGAAAGTGAATTGATAACAGAGTTCGATCAAGAGTCGAAGAGCAACCGAAAACAGATAAAGCTATAGTAACACAACCACCAACCGCAGCACTTAATTCAGAACACAAAGGAACCGTTCCACGGAAATTAATACAAATATCATGGCACCTCGACCCAACAATAATATAGAAGAAAAAACTGGGAGGAACTACACCAGAACGACATAAAGCTTCCTGAACGGAACTCATCTCTTTTATGTTAACAGCTACTAGTTTCCTTCACACTAATTACTCTTGCTACATGTATCTTATGCATTTATCATACTTTCTATAACACCAGCAAATTGAATAAGCTCCCAGATGACAGCTGCAATAGTATGCAAGTGGACGGATGGGATTTTAACATTTTGCATGTCTTCACCTGGGAAAAAGGAGGGGGAAAAAAAAGGTTATCAGGCTGTCAAAATACAAAATATGGAAGAAATAAAATTCACAGGCGCATGCAATCCTTTCGAGAATGTAGCAAAGATTATTTTTTAAACTACACAATTTTCAAGAACCAGATGGTTTGCTTCTGGTACATAATACCAATCAGACCATTCAAGCAATTCGACAAATTCCATTTCAGTGTTTTAACCCGACAGAATGATTTATTGGTAGTATGACCCCAAATTCACTTGTATGACCATCAAAATTGTGCATAACAACATTCGATCCAAGGGATAGTGTCAATCCCTTTAGGTATTGTTTTTAGATATAACGGACAGGTCTGGCCTCCTTCTACAAGATGTTCATAGAGGATCTCTGCCTACAATAAAATTTCTGCTTCCGTGGCAAACAAGTAATGGTAACTCCTCTCTCCAGTTGAGTCAAAAGCTGCAGAGTAAGTTGCAATCGAAAACCACGCAATGAAGTAAATAATTATGCATCTGAATTTCTTAATACTGGATTCTAAATATGTCATGCATGGGTATGATATATTAGAAAAGCAAGTCCAACCATTTTACCCTGTTTCTTTTCAAGTTTTCTCAATGTTCCTCTTTTTTCTTTTCTTTTCATTTTTAAATTACTTCAGCACCACCAATACTGTGAAAATAGGTAAAACACTGAAAATATGTAGATCTTCAAGATGGTACCTTTCCTCAGGTTGTAGGAGTGATATTTCGATTTCCTGAAGTGACTTGCCTTTTGTTTCCACAACATTCCTCCGCACAAATATTGCTGCTATCAAGCAAAAGGTTGCAAATATTGAGTACAAAACCTGTGGTCCCAGTTGCTCCAACAATTGCAAGAATAGAAGACCAACAAAAAAATTCACCACCTGGAAAATTCAAAGTCAGGAAGACATTCTTCAGTTTCACAGTACTATCAACCCAGCAAGAATGAAAATAAATCGAGTGATGACATCCCTTAATTTGACTATAGCGTTCAACAAGCAAACATGACAAATAACAATGGTAACAATCCCCAGCACAAGCAACTTCTACATTAACAACATCGTCATCAACTTCTTATCAATAGCAGTACATTCTTCAACACACTGAAACTGGGCAAAGTCGATAAAACTAACTGGGGACAACTCTATGCAGTTTATGTTTTACCACATTTCTCAATGACTTGATTGAGCAGATATACAGATTTTGCACAAGTTTCTCTGCTTATCCCTTCGTGACACCATTTGAAAAGGTAAGATACGACAATGAGTACTTACCCAATGCACAGACATGCATAAAGCCATAGCCTTTGCCCGAATCCTGTTGGGAAAGATTTCAGGCAAAAGAAGACCAGGAACAGGGCCAGCTCCTAACGAAAATGCCAAGACAAATCTGCAAGAAAATACGTAGTTAGCTTGATGCAAAGCTTCTATAAGTATCCCTCTGTTCATTTCTATGAAACTACTCTTCAAGTAAAATCATGCAAAATCTAACTGAAATCCGGAATCCCAGGGTTGCTTCATATATCTAATTAATGATAATTCAACTCCTGTTTTCTTTTCGGATCAATGACAGACACAACATCATTGATGCAAGGGTTTATTGGCAATACCAGAGAACCCATTGTGGAGTTAAAACTTGCAAAGCAAGTGCCAGGAACAATGCACCCATATGACACTAAGCCAGAATATAGACATCTACAAAGGATTCATGCTCTGAGTAACAATACTGCATAACCGGGTGCATGTACAGAATCCATAGATACTAGCAACATACAATTAACAGGAGGACTGAAGAATAGAAATCACAACAACATACCAATCATATTTGATGTATTACTAATTTAATAGATTACTATGTTACCATCTATGACCCCCCCCCCCCCCAAAAAAAAAAAAGAAAAGAAAAAACACACACATGTACACAAAAAATAAAAATAAAATTCCTCTACTTTTCTAATCAAGCTGGTTCACAGATCAAATGTGAATTTGCCACTAAAGAAATGACCATAAAGTTTATGATAGGTGTACCGAAGTTCCAATAAACATTATTAGAGGTATTATTAATGCGGCTAAACAAGCACTAAGGGCACATTCTTGACAAGATGCTTGCGCGTACCCAACCATTAATGTAACATCACAACATGGGAAATACTTATCTTGATGATAAGTTGAAATTCAAACAGTATAATCGTGGTGAGAACCTTGTACTAGATTTAAGATGCTACTAGAAGCTACAAAAAAACCAGATTAATAGCCATAGAAGAGGCTCACCATGATAAAGGCTAGATAGAAGACATAAGAGAAGATCAAGCTGAGCAAGAAAGCCTCTGGTAGTATTGTGAATGATTCAGTGAATCTTTTAAGTGATGATCACACACTATCATGGCTGACTGACCCACCAAGCTGATGATGAACTAGTTGAAGAAGCTGACTGTCAATAATACAAGCTAGATACCAAAGTCAACCAGCAAAATAGAAAACTAGGAGATCTATATCACACAATAGCACCAAGTTGCATGTGGACTATGCTGGAAATTTGCAAATAGTCTATGTGAACCAGTGTACGTCAGGCATGGTAAGGAAGATCGGTAGGTCTCAAGGCATGCTTAAAGAAATCGGATGCATGAGATGCTAGCATGCATGGAGCAACTAGGGTCAAAGCTACAAAGATCCCAAGCCAAAAGTGAGGAAGGCTGCTATGCATATATCTATACACTCAGTGCAACCACGAGGGTGAAGTTTGCCCTTGAATAATTAGCAACTCTAAGAAATGGCATAGCAGCAAAGAAACACGAAGAAGCGACAAGCCAAGAAGGAAATCAAACCTTAGAGTCAAACTAGAGAGCCACATGGAATGACAAAATCAAGATGTCCCACAGATGGATCATGGAAAGACTAGTCCTCAGCATGGAAGACAAGAAAATCCCAAACTCAAAATAGAAGTCAGAAGTTAAGGGGCTATAGAGTGACTTGGGGTGGGGATCGGGATTTGGGAGCTTTACAGAGAGATAAGCAGAAGAAATGTACCCTTTGACCAACAAAGGATGGAAGAGGCACGCTAATAGGTAGTGGACCAGCCTGAAGAGGCAAAATGACTAGACACCATGTATGGTGGGATGACAAATAGGATTTTAAGAATAGCAAGAAGATGCAACAGGAGCCAAATAAGATCGCTAAACCCTACCAAGGGTTGGAGCAAATTCAACTTGCAAAAGAGAAATAATCCAACTAAATGCAAGATATATCCAAAGGACACAATGCAATAAAGCTGAAGCTTTTAGTCATAGTCAATACAATGGAATATTTAGATCATTTGACTAAATCATCAACAAATATCCAAGATGTACGCTTACGATAATTTTTCATGACAATGTGAATCTAATACAACGTACAAGGTTCTACCGATGAAGAGAAAAAAGTGTAGTTCTACAATACTTAAATTGGTCATGCAAATAATCCAACTAAATAGGCTTCAGATCGAGCAACAAGATGCTGACACCAAATTTGAGATGTCGATTTTCTAAGTAGCACACAAGAATCCAAATAAGATAGGTGCCTAGAACTTACAACAACATTCCACCAACAGAGAGATACAACGTCCCAGAACCTAGGTGATGAAAATTTGCTGCACCGGCCTGCAGACCCATTGCTGCAGCCTGCATCAGCAGAGATATTAGATGTTATCAGTGTAAATGTACAGAGTTTGCCAACAGTAGAATTTTCGCCAAACAGTTTACCATGCCTAGAAAGCTCCCTAACAGTAGAACCTTCCTTCCTAGTTTGTCCATCAAAAGTGTTGCAACAATTGAACCTGAAAACAATGAAATGACAAACAATTATTATTAATTCCAGATTATGGTACTAACATTTGAGATAGTCCCTCTCACCTGATAAATTAGCAAACCCCACACATATATTGGCAATGTCTGAGGGCACCCCCGCGCTTTTAAAAACGGTCGAAGAGAAATAGAATACAGAATTTATGCCTGATAACTGTTGTAAAGCAAACAGCGTAGTTCCAATAAAAACAACTGTAGGAAAAGAAAAGGGACTTGCAATGAACAAAACTTCCATGTAGAACTTTTAAAATTATGACAACAGGGCAGCATGCAAGAAAACCATGATGCAAGAAAAGGAATGCTAATTGGGATGCTTGCCTCGAAAATGGCGACCATAGAACAATTCTGAATACTTAACACCTTCTGCATCATCCCCTTTGTCTGAACGTGCTAATTCTGCCATTGCTGATTTGACATGAGGTCCTCCTAAAAGTCTCTCGAATTCAACTTCTGCTTCACCAATTCTTCCACGCTGTGATACATGAATAACCACTCACAACAATTTTCATTTGACAAGTAAATAAAACTAGTTTAGTTTATTTCCAAAATAAGGGAAATAAGTCTCCATAAGAAAATAAAATAATTGATTGAAAACCCGAACTTCCAATAAATGTTGCAAATTGAGTCGATAATGTTTCAGCTTGAATTGCTAAGTTTAAACATGAATATATATGTGAAATTTCCAGCACCATCTTTTTCCAAAACAACTACAGCAGATTACTTTAGTTACCTCATCTTAACTCAAAGAAAATCCACCGTACATTAATTCGACCATCATATATTAACACATAACTAGTGAATGTTGTGCATATGCCAACTCTACAGTAATCTCAATAAAATTAACTATCATTTGTGAAAGAGAAGACCTTATAGAGCCAGTGTGGACTTTCAGCACAGAATTCCATGCAGAGAGCAAGTAAAGCAGCAGGAGCAGCAGATACCCAAAAGCACACTCGCCACCTACCAGCACAAAGCAGATATTCAGCATAAAGCAGAGAATTTTGATGACAAAAGGCGCAAAGAATAGCTACTGAAGGAATTGTTTAAATCTCATTACGTCTCTTACCATCCCACGATTTCTTTCACTGGGATGCCAATAAAGAGAGTTGCTAATAGTCCAAGACATGTTGCGATCTGAAAGAAACTACCATAGGTACCCCTCACAGAAGAAGGAGAAACCTGAACAGGATAGCAGATGAGGAAACAAATAAAGGTCAGGACTACATAATAATATGAACTAAAGGATACTGTCGAGCAATCAAAATATTTGATGCAGAATTCTGATGTACCTCTGTTACATAGAGAGAAGCTACAGGCGGACCTACACCCATCCCTGTTCCAACCAAGAACCTACCAAGAAGCATACCCTCCAAACTGGTCGCCGAAGCACTGCAAATGCAAATTTATAGAATAAGGTTCACTTAAACAAAAATGAAAATACATCACCTCCAACAAAGAAGGCTATCTGAAAGGAAGAATGATTTTTTTAAAAAGGAAAACTCTAAGAACTAAACAATTCTGACATTTGACATGCTGCAAAAACCAAATGAGTTAAACAAAGATGAAAGCCCAGTAAATTTCGCAATCTGGATACATTACCTTATACAAGCTCCAGCGATCATAGGCAACGCAGCCAACTGGAAAGCCCTGCACCGCCCAATCCCATCTGCAATCGACCCACTAAATAAACTCCCAATAAGTGCACCACCCAAACACATGCTCACCACGAGCCCTGCATCGAACACCAAATCAGATACGCATTGTACTCAGAAATCACAAGCAAATCAAAGTAACTTAAAATCAAAAGCTCTATTCCAACAGTCAATACCTTCTGCCAAAGCATTCCCAGCAAAACCAAGATCCATAGAAATGCTTTCAAGAGGTTCATTAACAACACTGCCATGAATTCCAAACAAAGTTCGCAACTTTATACTTGTCATCCCACTTCCAAACATTATAAAAGAGATTGCAGTGAAGAATGTAAACTAAACACACCCGAGGTGGTAGCCAAACAAGAAAGACGAGATGGTCGCCACGCACACATGCGGCAAAGAGTGTTTCCACGAGGGACCGCCAATCTCTTGCCCAGTAGAATTCGACAATCGAACTGGCACCAGAAACGCACTTCAGAATCTAAAATCACTAATATACAAATCGAAGCAATCGATCCATATACCATTCCAAAACCAATGTAACGGAAACCTAATCTTAACCAAATACACACGAAATATGCCTGCAAACAGCCAGAAACACAAGAAAAGGAGCCACCTGGACTCTCGTCATCTCGATCCATGGCGCCAGCAAGCTCCCTAGATTGCATCCGCTTGTGGACCGAAGAGTTAAACTTCCACCTCATCCCGATTCGCTGCCACCACTCCTTTCAGAGATCTAATCACTTCCAGAGAAATCAGTCCAAACCACCCCCACCCCACCCGACCCCACCCCCAAAAAGATCCAAAAAAAAAAGCAGAAAAATCAGAGATCTCTCTACTTGGATCTCTTCTCATAAATGAACTTCAAAAAATAATTGAAAAATTAAAATAAAAGAAGATTTCAGGTACCTCAAGATGAACATGAGAGATCTCGCAGTCTCGAATCTGGACTCTTCTTTCCACTTCTACCGCCCAGTGCAAACGTGCGCCCGGGATCGATGGCCGGCGCTAGCGCACGGAGCGTCCGAGAGGAGTCCTGGGAGCCTGAGGCTCTCTCCTCTTACATGCACACCGGGTTCACACGCAGCGTTTAAGCCGCGAAGAGCGATATAACGCGCGCCCGACCGGTGAGCGGCGGGAGATCTAGAAGCGATCCTGGGACCTGACGTCGAGGTGGAGACGAGAGCGAGCCCGGAAGCGGAGACTCTCCGCCAGCCGCGTGGCATTTAAAAAGATGAGTCCAGCACACGCCCTTCAATCAGGACCGTCTGATTGGTACTCCTCGATCACCGTCTGGCGGGGGGTTTTCATGCACCCATGATAAATATGTCCTTAATTATCCTTGTTTACTCCTTGGGAGCGAACTCATGGAGTTAATTTTGTATCAATTAAGTCTAAGCCCATTCGTTAGACCAAAAAAAAAACCAAAGTGGGATTTATTATGGAGCAATTAATCGACGGTGACAAATCTGAGCGGTTGGTAGATTGGCTGATCTTAGATGGGTGCACGTGTCCTCACATCTCAACGTGTGACCGGCGTCCACGGCCGCCTAGCCGCCAGCGAAGCTTTCAGCTTTTCCAGATGCGACCGCGGAGCCGTTTCCAAAAGGACTAGGAACAGTGTCGATGGTTTTCTTTCTAAAAAGAAAACAGACCGCCTTCGCGACCCACCCATCGGACGTGGCAGGAGATGATTGGTCAGATTCGACATGGTTGGTGTAATTCACATGGGGTTGCACCGTTTAAGGAGCACCGTCGTGTTTAGTGAGAATGACGACTTAAAAAAAGGACAAACTTTTATATTAAAAATAAAAAATCGGCGACATGCTTTTTCACCAAATTCGGAGAACTGTTTAAGAAACCGTGTAAATCTCTGCAGGTGGCCCTCTTTTTTTCTTTTTCTTCTTTTCTCTCTCTTTTTTTTCTCTTTTCTGCACCAGATAGATACCTCCAAAAATATTAAAAAATAGTATACCATGAAGTATGCTAGATAACTTTTTTTTACCCACAAAATATCTTCAGAGTAGTTAGTCTACAGCTCCATTAGCCTCTCTATAAACATGCCTAGCCTGAAACTCAACATCACTTCTCACCATAACTTAAATATTCCGGATTAAGGGGTGATGCTCATCTAGGCATGCAAATTTCTGCTTTGATAGATATAATTTCATGGGATCCTTCATGATTATAACTAGGCGCATAACAAATCAAAAAAATTATAGATAGTTTTGAAATTAAAGAAACAAAATCCAATTTATGGTTTGTGGCAGGCCTAAACTGCTGACTAACTATATGCGAATTTTCTTACGTACTTACTCATTTCACGTTGAAAACAATTTTGGGTACGAGCGTTGGTGAAGCTTGTGCTTTCCAAATTACTTAGGAACGTTTTCATTGCGGATGCATGTATAATTATGTAACGCTGGAGTTATGACACGGATGGAGCCTGGGATTTATGAATGGAGTCTTTCGGTAGATAAATTATACATCAAAGTGCCATAATCCTTCAATCTATTTCACAGCAATCGCTATGTTTCCCCTCCACCCAATCTCCCTTGATATTGCCACCGGTACCAAGAGCAATTCCTTGTCCACATCACGGTCAGAGGCTTGGAGACGTAGCTCTTTGCAATGGGGGTGCCGAAGAGAGGCCTTGGATGTGAATGAATGTGAACCGGTTACTTGTCGGTTTCTTATAACACCCTCTATGAATTAATGACAGAGAATGGAAATGAATTGGAGAAAAACACTTCTACTTTAGCCTATGGATGTCATTATCTTGGCATCACCTGGCTTGTGTTTAGGACAATGAACGCTTAACTGGGATCGGTGCAAGGCTTAAAAGGGTAGTTGGCATGTCACATTTGTATGGTACAATATCTACTTTTGATGTGCATTAGTGCCAAAAAAAGGTACAGTGGCATTGCTAAGAGATGTCATGTGCTTTTAATGTGTAAGTTGATAGACATGCATTTTCTTGAATTGGGGACGTCTCCAAACTTGACTTGGGTTAGAGAGAGTTTGGCTCCCAATCGCAGCCATTTTTGATTTGGGGGCATAGGATCCATGGCAATGCATGAGAGAAGTAGGTCGGTGGGTTCTATTCAATCATGATTGTTGTGCCCAAATCATAAACATTGTGATCGGAAGACAAACCCTCTCCAATCTAAGTCGAGAGTGAAGATGATCTTTTAGTAATAGCTTGCAGGTCAAGCTAGGCATGTACTGTGCATCAAGAATGAATCGATAAACAATTCTCACACTCAATGTAAGGTGAAGATTGTTATAGTGTTTTATCATGATAATACTGTAACAATCCAGAACTTTATCCAAAAAATGCTAGCAAGAAGATATTTTTTAGGTTTCTTAGTCATGTATAAGTACTCAAAATCTTCTCGGCAAATAACCGATATGAGACTAAATACACGCCCATATGGATCCTTAAATACTCTCTTCTTTCAACCCTTGACATCCTCGTCAGATTAAGAGTTCAAATCTAATCACAAGTACCACGATCAGCCTGTGGTCGTCTTCTATGAACTCGTGTTACAGTGTCTCCTAGTTCACATAAGCTATGGGCCGAGTTCGTTCTGATACCATTTGTAACAATCCGGAACTTTACCTAAAAAATTCTAGCCAAAGGTATTTTTTGAGTTTCTTAGTTCTGTATAAGTACACAAAATCTTCTCAGCGAATAATCGGTATGGAAATAAATACACGCTCGCACGGATCCTCACAAAACTACTTAGAATAAATACTAATATGGATCAATGCCCAATAACACATAGCAGGAGAAGATGCATGGTCGTATATTGCACTATCAAACCATGAAATGCAATGTAGTTTGAGACTCTAACATACTTGAAAAATATAAGGCATCTACAAATGAGTACATATGTCTGTTCCATTTGTGTTGGGGAAGAGGGGAGGTGAAGAGAGCATAACTTAAACATTATTTTCATATTTTTGATATTCCTCTCTTTATTGGTCTTGATTTGGGTTGATCAAGGCAATACCCAAGTTCTTTTCATGCCTCAAGTAAGAGAACTTGGCGTTATGGATTAATTAAAAGTAAAAAATTACACCAAAACATGAACAAGATAAAACAAAAGGAATTGAATCAACCTTTAATTATCTAAATTCATGTAATACTAATATATCTAATATATATGTATAATGGAGAAAGACAAGATAAAATAAAGTGGATACCAATGAGGGAAATGAGATTAGAAAGATGGAGAACACTTGACCATCATTTACTCTGATTTTCAGCATCCTTGATCCACCAAAACTAAAGGCAGTCCAGTAAAGATTAACCCTGTATTGTAAAAAAGAATCATATTTCTAAGGTATAAGATTGATATAGCCTATTAGGTGTAGACATCAAGGTAAATTCATTGTAGTCTTGTATAAGGATGTGAGAGACGAAATCTATAATATTTTCTTGGTAACTTTTATCGTGAAGAGAAAGTTATTTATAACAATAACTTATATTGGGTGGATGCTTCTTATGCTAGTAACTCCCATTGTGATTGTTGTTGGCTCCTTGTATAATTAACTTTTTCTTTATGCAAATAACCTTTTATATGAGTGATATATAAGTGGTTAAACATGGTCTTCTCAAGTGTCATGCATAAATTAATTAAATAAACCTTGATCGGTCTAATATATTTAACCATTTTCTATAGTTGATCAATGATCAATTACTTTTTGGATGTAAACATTGCCCCATGGCTCAGTAAAGATGACTGAAGATAATATTTTTATTGAGTTGGATATACCTAAATCTATATATGATCAATCAACTATCACGTATAATAAGCCAAGCATAGCAATAAGCTATATCTAGGATCAATCGATTACATTTATATCTATCAACCATGTTTATCGACAATAGTGCTGGTAGATTAGAGAACAATATTTTTATTTAGTGAACAAATGCTTACATGATGGTTACTGACCATATACTTTAATTCTTAATGAATAAACACCTAATAACCAAGGAAGATGAAAAATGGCATGAATATTGATTGTATATGGTTGATCGCCGCAATGCGTGCTATTACGTTTTTGGGTCATCATGAAAAAATTGTTTTGGCCGATTAGTATTCCTATATCAGTTGATTATTTTGATTGGTTGGCCTTCTTTGCCGTTGTATGATTAATCACTCTTAGTTGATCAGCTTTTATGGACCCTGGTTAATCAGTCATTATTGGTTGAATTACTTTTCTAGACCTTGATCTATAGCTTTTATTGGTTGATTGGCCTTTATAGATCTTGGTAGATTAGCTTTTAGTGGTAGATTGGCCTTTCTAGGTCTTGGTGGATTAGCTTTTGGTCAATTGGCCTTTCTAGGTCTTAACCTACTAGCTTTTTTAGTGAATTTTGGTCGGTAAGCCTTTTTCAACTTAGTAGATTGGCCATATTTTATCAATTTATCTCTTTTGGTTTTGCTCGAATGGCAATGCTTAGTTGATGATTTTTTTTCCACAATCAAACCCAATGGACACATTTTGAGTATTACCATCAATTGATAAACAATTTTTCCTAGGTGTTGTTCAAGAATATTAAATATTTTTTAATTTGACAAAAAATTGTTCATTCTTGTATGGTTGAATCTCGGTCATATCAACCATATCTTTCAAATAACTTTGCCTCTCATGATTAAGATTGGTGGATACATATCTATATGATCAATTTTTAAGTAACTCAAACAATATGTCTTGAAGAACCATGACTCTCAAATTTAGAATAAAAGGACACACACACATATATATATATATAGTCAATTTTTAGGTAGCTTGAGCATAGTTTTGAATGATTATGCACCCTGAGTTTAGAATTTGAATTTGGATGGTTGTATGGTTGCATTTTAGGTGAATCAACCACATGTTTTGAATAAGTATGCTCCTCGAATAAGATTAGAAGATATATATCCATAAGATCGATATTTATATGCATCGATTATATATTTTTAAAACTTATACCCTGAGTAATCTTGTATTTTTTAATAGTAGTTTTGTATAATTTGAGATAATCTAGCCATGAAAAATCACCTTATTTGAAATCATTTGATTCTTTTGGTAGCTGAAGTATAATAATTTTTATTAAATAGTCATACTTGACTTTCTTCTCATTTAGATGCAAAATCATATCTTAAAGTGTAGTCATAGTTGGCATCATAAATTAAATTACTCAGCATCCCGACAATAAAGAGTATCTCAGTGCATAAGGCTTTTGATACGGTGGGGTTTGGAGAAAGTCAAATGCATGCAGTCTTATCTCGATGTACGAAGAAGCTGATTCTATAATCTGAATCCGTAATACCTATGTTGCAAGGAAGCAATCGTACAACTATGCATCTCGGCAAGAGAAATAAACAAAATATTTTAATATTCCTCTCCCAATTGACCTTGATATGGATCAACAGAAATACACAATCTTTTCACTAGGTCTCAGGTAAGAGAACCTCATATTGATGAGTGATTAAAAGAAAAAGGCATCAAAAGCATGAAAAAGGTAAAATGAAAGGGATCAAGCGGTATTTCTGAGACACCAAACTAAGATGCACTCTAAAGTAAATCGAAACTCTGGTCTAGAGAAAAATCATAGTTCGACGATATGCAGCCAATTTGGTGTAAACACAGCCAAACTATGTATCTAAGGATACGAAATAGAGAGCCATAAGATCTTTCTCTTGCTTTTTTATCCTGAAAGAGGAAATCATTTCCAGCAATAGTTTCTCTTTGGCAGTTGCCTTTTGTCCTAGTAACTCATATGGTGGTTGTCGACGGTTCTTTGCATTATTAACTTCCCCTTTGTCCAAATAATTTTCTGTAGGAAGTTAATTACAAGAAAAACTTTTGGTACATGGCCTCTTATATGAGCGACAAATAGTCAAATATAATATATAAATTAGTTAACCAAAACTCGATTAATCTAATATTTTTGACTATTTTCTTGATCGATGATTGATTGATTTGTGGAAGTAATTTTCTTATACCTGTTATAATACTAAGTAATCTAAGAACCTCGACTTGCATGGTAGACAAGAATCAGTGCATTCTACTGCAAGTATACATCTTCTTTTAGTACATATAAACCTCATATACTCTTGTTTCAGTAAAATATTCTTCAAGCATTTTTGTTCCCACGAATATATTTTATAATAAAAGTCATGACCGTCTGCTAGTTCTCATCGGAACCAGGATCCATATATGGTTCATTCGATCATGCGAGTGCTCGTAATTTTAGGAGGAGAGGCCGAGCTGTCACTTTGTCGGCGAGCGTTGACGGACCTGGCCGACAGGAGTCAATTCTTAAACCGCTTGGATTCTTGGGATCGTCTAAAATCTCGTTCCGCACGTTGATCCATCAAAACAAAGATCGCTCCGCATCCAACGGCGGATCCGAAAACCATCAAAAAGCGAATTGAAACCTGCGCCCGCTAAAGACTTCAGATCTCTCCGCTGTCAGATGACATCTGTCGTCCATCCAGCCCCGTATAACGGATATCGACATCCGTATTCTGTGGTCTGATCGAGAGAGAGAGAGAGAGAGATGCGGCCTCGCGAAAGTGAGGAGGCGGTTCCGCTGCCGGAAATCTCGCCGCTGCCGCCGGCGACTCGTAGCGGAGGCGGTCTTAGCAGCATGGTACTGCGCCCGCCGGACAGAGGCGGAGTGGGCGACGTCGTGAAGCCCGCGGAGGTCCACGCCGCGAATGACCGCCGTGACTCGCCGCGGGACCTCCGCGGCCGGGATTCGCCGCGCAACCTATGCCGCCTAGACTCTCCGTTTGATCCACGCCCCCGCGACTCGCCGCAGGACCTTCGCCGCCGGGACTCGCCGCGCAACCTGTGCTTCCCAGACTCGCCGCCGCCTTTCCACCGCCGCCGCTCTTTGGCAGATTTTCGCCGCCGCGGCAGTCCTGCCGGTTTTCACCCCCGTTACCAACGATTCGGTTCAGGTGCGTATCTATTCTTATCCTCCTGAAACCCCAGATTCCGTGAGTTAGAATGAATTTTGAAGAAATTTTCTTTTGGGTTTACTTAAGCTTAGAGGTAATGTATGGCAAAGAAAAGTGGACGCAAGTGTCCTTTTTCCCCCTGAAATTTTGAGTGGTTACAAGTTGAGGGTCTCAGCAAATTAGGGTTTGAGGATTTAGATTGTATATCGTTGGAATAATATTAAACTTAAACTTGAATGATATCTTAAAGAAGCACTGAAAAATTTATTCTTTTCTTTCTGTATCTCTGCGTTTCTGGTCATACACTATTGGCCAGTGTACTATGATTTTCGTAACTATGGATACCAAGAATATCTGCCTCCTCTTTCTCTCCCTTTCAAATGAACAAAACAGGCTGAAGAGCTGAAATTTTTATAATAGTCTTTTCAACTGGCTACTTCTAAATTGATCACATCCCTTTTTAGTTCTGCTGTTTATTTTTTATTATTGCTATATAGTTACAAGTGAAATGATGAAGTTGATACTTGAAATGAAAGTAGGAAAGACAAAAGTATGAAAGACAAAGAAAGAGATTGACAATATTATGATGATGTGTGGACGACTGGGAGAGAGATGTATTTGAAAGCATTCTCTGTCAGTTGCCTTATTTTCCTAAAACTTTTCAGGAGATTGTTCAGAATGTTCCCTTCTCAAGGGTAACTCTGGAATCCAAATTTTGGTTTCCTTGAAGCATGTAGAGATTTGGTAACAACATGTTACGTGGTGAATGCCGTTAGTTTTGTCTGCTTGCTGCAACAAACATATGCTAATTAGTTAATGGATACCATGAAAGATTAAATCAAAAATCATTCCTTCAATCTTTAGTAGTTTATTGTGTTGATTGCTTTCATAAATTGTAGGACTTTCTTGGCAAAATAATCTTAACAATCATATATCTTATGTCTTTCTCATTCCTATTTAGCTTAGGTCATCTAGTGTCTAGTGATATGGTGAGCGCATTATATTCAAACTTGCTAATAAAAGCAGACATGTTTTGGGCTATATTGCACTGCAAGGCAATGACATCTGCAGCTATTCTGTTGCTAATTCTGTTCAAATTAACTGCAAGATATATGAAGTTAAGACAGTTGCATTCATGCACGGGATTGCATGTAGTACTTTGCTTTACTAGTTTTTAAAATGGTGTATTTCTATTTGTTAGATCTATAGATGGATAGAGTCATAACTCCAATTATTTTTTAATTAAGAAGATGAATGAACCTTGAATTGTTAGATGGTTGGTAATTGTGTATTGTGTGATAATTTAACTACTCTAGGTTGCTTTCAGTTTATGCTAATTGTCTATTAATTGTGTGAATGAGTTATAATTGCAGTTCCTTACATCAAACCTTGCATTTTCCTCTATTTGCCTAGACTTTCAAGTCTTGGTTGCATATCTGATATGGTAAATATTTGTGCTATCATCCAGTGTTGTCTTGACTAGTAATATATCACTGCTACTTAGAAAGGGATGCTAGATTTAGGATCAATCAGGTGTTCTCAGACTTTGATGAGTCATACTGTTATCCATATTCTCTATCTCATAATTGAATAGGCTAGGCTTGTTTATGAATTCACCCAACCATTTTATTTTGCCTTGATCGATAAACTGGAAATTAACATCAGAGGTATCCCGAACTTTGAACACCTATTGAATAAGGATTTTTGAAGCCAACCCCTTGTAGCTGGGGCAAGGTTTAATGCATTAGTTTGGTATTGTAAGCTAACAGTTCTGTGGGCTTTCAGCTTATACCTGTTAATAGGGATGGCAATGGGTTGGGTAGGTCATTGCCCATACCCGCCCCGTACTTGCCTCGAGGCGAGGTTGGGTGGGTAGGGTCTCGGGGCAGATAGAGTTAGACAGGACGGGTTGGACGGATTGGGTCAAATAAAGTTACACAAATCATTTTTTTTACATACAAATCAATTTTTTTTGTCTTGGAGAGGGTATTTGTGAAGAGTTATATATATCTAGATCGTGTTCAAAGTAGGTTTTACTATTATCTGTATCTATCTCGAATCCATCGTAGGTCAGGCTAAACCTGCCTCATTAGGGTCGGGTTAGGTCGGATACCCGATGGGATGGACTAAGTTGCCACCCCTACCCGTTAGCTAACACTTTGAATCAAATGAGCAAGTTAAAATTCTATTAACCATAAAACCATGTCGCACTGTATAGGGTACAAGAATAAACTTTTACACAGCTGTAGTTCCACATAGATTAGGAAAATCATAATATTCCAAGTTATAGGGGACTTATTTTTTTGTCTAAAACAAATTTATGGATCATAGACTGTTCACAGACCTGTTTCTTAGTTATCCTAAGTTTTTCTAATAATCAAATGGCTAATGTCACATAAGCCTTCCTTTATGACAATGAATGGGCAGACAAACTTTAAAACATACAATCCCAAATCTGTGCAAGTCATCAAAGGAAGTTAAAAAATATACAGGTCCCTAGTCAATCATACCAAGCGAAATAAATCCTAGAACTCAGGCCATGCTTAACCCTGTAGTTTATTGAACTCTTTCCTACTATTTTGTGTGAATTTTTCTCTAAATATTTGAGTATACATTATAACAAAGGGAAGGAACAGCTACTTTTTTCTTTTTGTCATTAGGTAAAGAAGCTTTGTTAAAAATCTGCTGAAGGGAGGATCTGGCTTTCTCCTAGGGCAGTGAAGCAAAATCCATTTTTGATTCAAAACATCATTATGAATCCGGTCACTAATTAAAGCTGTCCATTGGTTTCTCACTCCTTGTCCCACAAAGCCACCTTGTGCAGCTATCAGTCAGCTTTTGGTTGTAGATGTAAGCAAGAAGTTGTCCTAGTAGCAGTCATTTCAAGTTGGTGTAGTAAGATATTAGAAGTTTTCGCTGCTTCCCATTCCTGATTCATAGTCAAGCCCTTGGACCCTTTGCTTTGCTTCCTTGGGCCTTATGTTGGCTCGTCTTATACCTCTGTTGGTCTAGTCACTAAATATCTTCTTTATAAGATTTTGACTTACGTTTATGTGTTTGAGTCTCTATAATCACAAACTAGTCGAAAATAGCCTATAAAACTTGTATGAGTTCTGAATGTTACATTTAAGAAATTGTTATCATAAATTGAAGCTAGAACGGTTTAGTTGAAGAAAATTAACAAATTGAACATGGCGAATGCTTAGAAAGAGGGATTGATGAATTATTCTGCAAACATTTCTTTATTCATTTCATTATTGTATGTCTTTGCCCTTCTTGGAATTTCATATGTTGCTTGCCAAGTGTACTTCCTTGTCTTCAAAAAAATTGGTTCTAAGAGTAGCATCTGTAAGTGCTATTCTATTTTTATTATCTTATTCACATTACCTGGTGGCTTGCATGAGTTTGCATTTTGAGCATATTGCCATGCACATGCTATTTTACTTCTTGAAGAAGCTGAGTATCTTGTTTGTATCACTTCTGAGGCATGCTACTAAGCTCTTATATAATTTATAATTAAATAAACAGAGCAGGGTCTTATTCCAATTTGATGGCATGGTGGTCAGAGTCAGACTTATTATGAATATGCCACTTGATCATGCATCTACGATTCATAAGTAGAGCCTTTTGCAAGAAGGACCTTTTTCTCATCTGTGAACAGATATGTTTTGGAACAAGTTTCCCTGTCTTTTGATTTTAAGATTTTGTGTATGACTAGTCTGCAATGAGCATGTTATATACCTGTAATCTCATATTAATGTTTGTGCTGAATGCTTTTTGTTTAATTTATGCACTGACTTGAATGTTCAGTATAATGTCAAGCGCTACAAGCTCCAAAATATGCCAAATTGAGAATAAATTTTGCTGTTGTGCTGTAACAGTTTCCAAGTGGGCTGCAAAATCATTGGTAATGAAGGCAGGATTTTAGTTTGGTCAATGTGTTGGAAAATGCTTTTTTGGAAAATGTGGTGGGTCATGAAATAGAGCTTGAGGATGGATGTACCTGCTGAAAAAAGGACTGCTAATGGATGTTTGTGGTTGACATTACAATGTTCTTGATGTTGTTGCCATTTTGTGCTAAAAGGCATCACTGTGGTGTTCCAGTCTAGTTGATGGAGCTGTACATGGACCCAAATTTCACATAGACCATAGCCAGCGTACGTGTACAAAGCAAATAATGCTATCGGCACATTATTTAAGACATTTTTACAAGAAGTTAGGTTGAGCACTGAAACATGGTTCATGAATTGGTGAAGTGGAGGGGGAGGGGGAGATAGAGATTTGGGGGGGTTGGGGGGGAGGTGAATTGCCTTTTCTGGCATTTAAGTAAGTTCTGTTGTTTAAGTAACAGTACCATGACAGATTCTATAGTGCAAATCCTTGGAATGTTATTGAGTAGAAACCAGTTGTGCTCATGGAAGTTAAACCTTCTCGGGGCAGTCAAGATGGTTATTTGGGATTTGTTTTCTATTTCTTGTCCAAATATTTGGATGCATCAAGTGCATTGTTCACTATTTCCAACTTACAAAAGTCTTTTCCACCTTCACTCACCTTTATAGGTCAGAAGATCTTTTTCAGGTATATGGTAAAGGAAATAACATGCATTTTAGTAACTTTTATCGGTTAATATCTGTTGAAGATACAGATAGTTGGATTCCCCCCGGATAAAGAAGCCGACCTCTATGCTTTTTTTTCAAGAAAAGAATGGTAAATGAGTGTGTACTATTGTTTGGAGAAAGGAACAAGAGGTGAAGTCTGGGATTTTTGCTACTTGAAACAAATAATGACTTTGGAAAAGGGTCGATGGCACTGGCAGTTTCACGGTTTGGGTGAGCAATCAGTTGTGATATGAGACAGGCAATGAGTCGATACATTAGGTAGAATCACGAAAAGTGGAAACTGAAAAGATACTTTGAAATTACTCAATCTCTGAATGGGGGAATTGGTTTCAGTTCTGCTGAGGCATATTTTAAGGAGGCATCTCATAGCCTCTAATTCAGCAAAAGATTCTGGCACTGGATAAATTTGGTAAAGAACTTGGTTGTCAAAGTGATGCTCATCTTTAAGGATTCCCTTGATGCATACAAGAAAATTGAATGGAACCCTGTCATTAGTTGACTTGAATCTGCAAATTTAGAACCTTAATGTTTTCTGAGTGGTCTCTTTTCCCTTGATGTCTGATGGTTGGTCCTTCTGGTTAAGTGGGTGCAGCCTGGTAGAGGATTGACGTCATTGATGGTTCTGATATGCTATCTAATTCATGCACGGAGGAACTTGATAATTGAGGTGCATCTAGGCATGGTCTCTAGGTGTCGGAGGTTTTGAAGAAGGATTTTTTTAGTATTTGTCATTGTTGGTAATGAATAGTTGGCTCTATAAAGCAGTCTTTGGAAAGACTATCAGTGTTCTCCAGTCATTGAAGATTGAACTCTTGCACATGCGCTCTGATTTCCTCCGGCATTATTCTTCTAATTGGGAAGTCCAGCTTGATTCTCTCAGCAGCGGGTGGGTTATTTTGAATTCATATGAACTAACAAGAAATTGCTTTGTGATTATGATGTTTGGCATTGAGTTTCTTTGGGGAACCTGGACCGTTTCCTTTCTACCATATATGAAACCAATACTATATATGAAACCAATGGAATGCTAAAGCCAATGTGATTGTGAGGATTGTGGGAAATTTAACATCAATAGCTCCTGATGATACTTAGGTCTAAACTGCATAATGTGGTACAGAATAGATGGTTTTGGTTCTTGCATTACTGACTGGTTTCAGCGTGCACCTTGCACTTTTATTTGGTTATATACCCAATATGCTGGATTCTTGCATATCAAACAAAGATGTCATTGCTAGTTATGCATCTTTCTGCTTCCTGCTTGCATGGAGGAGAGCTTTTAGTGCTGGTAGTGCTCTTTTAAAGTTGTTTGCGTGATGGCATGTGACTGGTATACGAAACAGATGGCTTCTGACAGAATTCTCTTGTTCCTGTTATGCTGGTAAGTTAACTTTTTAAGCTTTCTGCTCTTGTTTTCAGGATATGCTATGCATGCAGGTTCCATTTCACCTTCACGCCGGCAAAGGCTGGATGATGGTCATTATGACCCGGAGTTTGATGGTCCGCTAGGACCACGTTTTGGCCATGGACTTCAAGGTGAAAGGTTTCGAGATGCTTCACCACCTTATGGACCTGGAAGGGGTGGCAGGCCATTTGGGAGACACTATAATGCATCTGGACAAGGTTTCCCACCCTTTGAGGGAGAATATGTTCATAGAAATGATCTGAATTTTTCTCCTAGAGAAGGTGACTGGATCTGCCAGAACCCCTTGTAAGTTCTCCCA